>NC_056746.1:814573495-814705995 GCF_019279795.1 Protopterus annectens
TGTTTTTACTTTTAAACTGCATCAGACTGTTTGCTAGCAACAGTCGCTACAGTTAAGACCACACACAGAACGATATGGTGCTGAGGTTTGACTGCAAATGCAATATTAGCATGATTTCCCTGTGTTTCTGTGGGGTTCCTTCCACCTCCCAAATAAAAAAAAAGAAACTCGTAAATGAATGGAGCTGTGGGCAGCAGCACAAACTCTACTTGGTGCCCTGGCTGGAATAGCTGTATAGACCAACCGCTTTGGGCATCCACTGTGGTGCGCAGTATCCTCAAGATAGGATAGCGTGGATCACAGACTGCACACTGTGGTGCCATGGCAGAGCTAGCCACTTAATGGTGTAAAATATGGCTCCAGGTGATACAGTCATGTTCACTAATATCGCCAAAATGGGCATGGGTATTTGCTGGTGATAAGTGGATTGAGGACCTGACCTACTTCAGGGATCCATGCTAGAGGTGTGTAATATTCCCCTATTAACCAATGGGTGCCCGATATATAGCTCAGCAGCCCTGGGTCAATAAGCTACTGGCTGACAATTGCCACTTGCCAAGCCCGGGTTACCTAGGACAGCTCTGTAAAGTGAAAGCTGAACATAAAACCAGTCAACCTGGCAAACATGAGCTACAAATTGCTGCACTCAGTGTAGGTTCCCTGACAGGATACATCTTGGAAGTGGATGACATGACGCTATGGAGGAAGCTGGACATCCTATGTTTCCAACAGACAAGATGGAAGGGCAGTGCAGCAAAGCCACTTGGCTTGGGATCCAGAGTGTACTCCTCAGGAGGAGGACAGGCTAGAAATGGTGTGGGAATTGCGATGAGAGAAACACCTCAGAAGATAGTGAGGGATATCATCAGAATTAGTGACAGACTCACGTCAGTCCTACTCCAATGTAATGATAAGACAGTATTCATAATCTCAGCCTCTGCCCCCCAGCAGGGCTGTGATAATGAGGAAAAGAATGCATTAAGACAGTAGTTACAGAACCTACTAGATAAAGTGGGACAACAGGAATTGGTACTGATAGTAGGTGACTTGAATGTACATAGTGGGACAGCTATGAGGATTGTCAGGGTCCACATGGGTGATGAAACAGGGATAAAGAAGGAGAGGACAGTCTAGACTTTTGTTTGGAAAATGGCTTGATAGTAGCGAACACATGGTTCAGAAAAAGGGACAGTCACAAGATCACACACCAGAGTAGACTTACTCCTAGTAAGGAAAGGGCACTGGGGTAGAGTCAGTGATTGGAAAGTCATCAACATTGAAACAACCGACCTACAGGATAAGCCTTGGTTGCCAGAATCAGTTGCAAGCAATGGTGAGAGGAGGCACTAAGATCAACAGAGGCCAGGCAGTAGACCTGAAAGTTAACTGGACAGAAAGTACAATAGTTCAATGAATTACTTAGGGCTCTAGTATCTCAAAAAGAGGAGGAATAGGTGGAGTTGAAGAATGGTAAAAACTCTGTACCCATGAACTACCACATAGGTGGTAGTCTACTTAACACCGAAAGTGTGATAAGAGACCTTGGGAGACAGGTGGACAGTAGTCTCTCCTTTGATAATCATATCACCACAGTGGTCAGGAAATCCTTCTATGTGGCACACCTCATCACAAAAGGTTTCTCATCCAGAAAAAAGAGGTTATTGTTCCCCTCTACTCATCACTCATTAGACCCATTATAGAGTACAGCACCCCTTTTGGTATGCACCTCACAAGACATCTACAACAACTGGAGAGGCCACAGAAATACCTCACAAAGAGGATTACTGGCATCAAACAGATACCCTATGCAGACATTCTCAAAAAACTCCAGCTTTACTCTATTGCATATCACCTATTCAGAGGTGATCTCTGCCTAACATACAAAGCTATGTCAAACCCAGAGCTGTTGGACATGCTCCACTTAAAGAAATCCCAATCCCTCCTAGCTACACGCTGTAGGGACCTAAACCTTGTCACCACAATAAACGGAACATGCTGGAGGGATAGATTCCTGTCCCAGAGACTTCCCATACTCTGGAACAGGCTATCTATCTATGTCAAACAGAGCTCCTCATTAGCACTCTTCAAGAAAAATCTTGATGATTAGATGGGAAATAGGAAATTCACCCCGGGGATCACTTCTGTGGCTCTGCTCGACAGGGCACAGGAAAATAATTTTCTTGGGTGGCGAAAGTCAGGGTATCTTTTTGGCTAGGCTTATATAGGCCCTAGGGCCAATATCCTAGTACCTACCTATGAACCTAAAATGGCAGCACCTCAAAACAGCATGTGTGAGGGCTATTGAATAGATATGTGTTCACACACATACAAAGCACAGAATGAAAACAGACACACATTACCATATATGCACACACAGATCCCCTTCTAAATCACGATGCCCAGAAAATCGACGTTCAGTATGTCGAGATGACAATACCAAAACCAGACAATCACGAACGTGCGATATTTCACAGGATGAGTCAACACTTGCCCAGCATGTGGAAATACACCCTTTCCCCCACTGTACTTTGCTCCCAGAGTTGGTATATATAGTTAGATGGGGTGAGGGAGAGTGCGGCCCTCCACATTGGAGGATGTGATGAGCGCACCTAGGTGGTTGTTATTTTGGCTGGTGTGTTTCTATTAGGTGTTGGAAAAGTGTTTACTTGCCCTGGGAGATATTGGCATCAGTGACTGTCAGGTTTCAGTATTGCTGTCTTGAGATTGTGAATGTCGGTGTTCTGGGCTTTGTGATTTAGAAGGTAATGTTCACACGCATATGCATGTGCGTACAAGCACATATACTGCATATATGTATATGTAGATATATATATATATATATATATATATATATATATATATATATATATATATATATATATATATATATACATGGAAACACTTTATAACCTCAAAATACTGAAATGTCAAATTTCAGTATCTCGAGACTACAAAGTCGAAGTTTGAAAATAGCGAAGGTGCATAATCGTGAATTTGAATATCTTGAATTTACTGTTATGGCTTTACACTACATAATGTCCAGGATTGTATGTGGATGGTGTGCAGTGCCATGTTTGGATGGATTTAGGTGTTATGTCATGTGAGCATTTTGTAAGGGTTTTGAGTGGGAGTTTGAGTGTATGTGAGTGTGCTGATACATGTGATGTGTGTGTGAGGGGCTGTAGAATGTGTGTGTGTGTGTGTGTGTGTGTGTGTGTGTGTGTGTGTGTGTGTGTGTGTGTGTGTGTGTGTGTGTTTGCTTTTGTTTACTGTTTGTGTGATCTCGGAGTCAGTATATATAAGTAGGGGGTGTGGGGGGCGCATTTGTGTTGTAGGTTTGTGGATGTGTGTTGTTTTGTTTGTTTATGTTGTGATATGGGTGTTGTGGTATATGTGTGGTCTGGTGTGTGCTGTGTTTTAGGTGTTTTGAATTTCGCGGTTTTGGGCTTCATGGTTTTGGTGTATACATATATACATACACACATTATAGATATATGGGTTCACTTTGGAATCTTATTGTTTGTTTTATGTTTACTGCCGCTTATTTGTGCTTACTTGTGCCTTATTCATTATGACAGTACCCCTTTGATTGAAATGATCTGGTTAAAAGTCTGATGCGATACTCAAGTTCACTTTTACATGTTATTATGTCATTTTTACAGCAGGACGAGATTCATTCCACATGGAAAATACTATGTGCTATAGTCGAACTTGAACCGTGAATGCCTGTTCATTAAGTGGATGCTCTAACCACTACACTATCCGTATACTGCTTCATTTATATGTATACCTATAGTTCATAGTTATCCATACACACGCCTCAACACATCACTGTCACAACAGGCATCCATTCTCCAGTTAGGAAAACTGCACCACTACAGATGCACCATTCCCTACTGCTCTGGGCCCGTCCTACATGTTGGCTCACTCCAAGTATATTCAGACGTCCCAAGCATATAGTCCTGAGACATACGTTCATATAATCATCAGGGTGTTTATTAAGTCTTCTGGTTTGGCTTGTTTGAATGGTGACTTGGAATGCCCTGTACCTGTTTGAAAGTCAGACTTGGCATGTGCATGCAGTTAGTTCCGCTGTTAGCATCCTACCTGTGGTTGGGCATGCAGGAGGTTTGCTCACCTCTGGGTGGCTTGATATGACAGCACTAAATACTATGTGGGGGGGTTCCGCTGCTGTTTCCCTTCACATTCGTTGGGACTGCTTTATTGTGTCCATGTTCATTCTTCATGGATATATATATATATATATATATATATATATATATATATATATATATATATATATATATATATATATATACATATCTGTCTGTACATTTACATGCATATACACCTACATACATGTTTACATTTCCCATGCTGTTGAATGACCACCAGTTACTGTCACCAATACCCGTGTATGCTTTGAGTCACCATAATCACCCTATTTCTGACTGCCAGATGGGGAAGCTTCATGGGAACATGTGAAAGGTATTTATTCCCGATAATGTACGTGGGGAGACGTGCATCACAGTCAGGTGTTTAATCCCAGGTCGTAGTTTCTGCAGGACCGGGTGGAGGCTGAGCAGGGTTGTGGTCAGGTACTGCTAAGCTGAGTTGTGCCCGGTAGGGTTTCCACCTTTTCAAATGCTCACAGTGGGACATGTTTTGTACAAACGTCAGAGTTTGCAAGGCAAAACATACCCACAGCCAGTACATAGGGCAGAACTTCACTGTTTTGCCTATATAACTGTTTATTCTTGTAGCACTTTAGTTGGTTATTCTGTTTCTTATAACATTTAGGTGTTTCAGAAACCGAATAACTGTTTTATGCAACTATTACATTAAATATAGGAAATATGTTTGTCCTAATATCTTAGGACATTTGCCATTTTTCCAATTTTTATGCAAGACACAACTGGCCAAGGAGAGACTGTCCCTCGCAAAGTGGGACAGGTGGTAGCCCTATTGCCCAGATGTCAATGGGGGTGGACATAGTGTTATGCCACAAAGTCTAATCTTGAGAACAGACACTTATCCCATGAGGGATGTCCAAAAATTGTAAATGACGGACCCCATTCAGATGGCTATTCGAAAATGTGGTAGAGTTATGCATGCATGGGATACTTAGTTTGCATGCCTGAGACTGCCTAGAGTGCAACTGCCTACTAGATGTGGGTAGGGGGTCACTTTGTGCAGGTATGGCTGTGCCAAGCTAGCAGCCCGTGTATGGGTGGTTTTGGTGGATGTTCAGCAAGGGGGAGGTGGTGTGCTGTGGAAAGGATGATGGGTATTCAATTATGTATCCAGGTGTGTTGGGGTTGGATGGCTCTGTTCAGGCCAGACCATTATGTAGGTGTGAGCAGGTAATGTTTCTTTACATGTCTATTGTACATTTTAATATTCATATGTTTGTGGGATTGTGTTGTGCAGTATGGCCTGTCAGGTTGTATTGCAGATGTGAATGTTTGTTCTTTGGTTTCCTTTCTAATTCACCCACTGCTCCCTCGTACACCTCCAGTTCACCTATTGTGCATCTGACCCAGTCTCCCCTTGGCAAATTATTACATTACCCATCACACCCCACCTCCCATATTCCACACACACCTTCCATCCCTTCTCTGGTTGATGGCCCATGGCACAGACAACAGAACACATTGCATACTCTACATATCTCTGGTACCAATATGGTTGTGAGGACAACCCTGGAATATTTGATCTTCCACATGCTGTACTTCACGCACATAGGTACATGCAAATACCTATCTTTCATGGCATGGTAGGTAGACCCAGGTAATACCCATTCATCTTTGAGCCGTCCAGACAGGGACGACCTGGACCGTGAATGGGTAGATATTGAGTGAATGCTCTGACCATTGGTACAGTTGCCACCTTTTCAGATGGCCAAAGTGGGACATCTTTGGGAGACACATCAAATTTTACAGGCCGACACATGCCTATGGTCAGTACAAAGGAGAATACTTTACTTTTATGCCTACATGACAGCTTATTCTTTTAGTGGTTTAGTTGCTTATTCTGTTTCTTGTAACATTTAGGCAGTTTAGATACAGAATTAACTATTTTATGGTACTATTACATAAACTTTGGGACATAATTATGTCCTACAATCACAGGATATTTAACATTTTTAATAGTTTTGGTAAGGACACTACTGCCCAGAGAGGGACTGTCCCTCACAAAGTGGGACAAGTGGTAACCCTAACCATTGGGCTATGCTTAGCAAAGGGCAGCGGCGCGCTAACATGCTGCGTTTTGCTTCCACTTGGTATAACAATCAACACTACAATGGAATACAGGAACAGGGTTTTAAATGTCATTTGTTCGAGGGACGGGGACTCAATATTCAGCTATGTGCCTTTGTGTTTACTTTTTATTTTGGTGTTCACAAAATTGTCTTCTATGCTTTGCATACATTTCATTATCCACTGACACTTACAGGAGTGATTGTTATTAGTGGCAGGCTGTACAAGTCAGCATTTTAGGTTACACATCTGCAGCCGACATGTACACACCTCCGTGCAGTGCTTAGACACCCCCCCTGCACTCGTGCACGTTTCCTATGCACATGGACATTGCAGCAGCACGCCTTCATTAATATGCATGTGGTGCTGCTGCGCCATCTCTATGCTGCACGGTCGGCGCAAGGCTAATGCCGTCCTTACGCTGAGCTTCATGAATCCCGGGGCTTGTCTTTTCATAGATTCATAGGTTGGTACTAGGCTATCAGCCCTAGGGCCTATACAAGCCTAGCCATAACAATTCCCTGGATATTTCTTCCCACAATATTTACTTCTCTGGACACCTGTCTAGCAGGGTGACTGACATGATCCCTTGTGAATTTTCTATCTCCCATCCAATCATCAAGGTTACTTTTGAAGAGGGCGAATGAGGCGCTCTGCCTGACATGTATGGGCAGTCTATTCCAGAGTATGGAATTTTGGAGGGATGTCTATTTCTTTGCAACGTCACTGTTGTCCCATATTTTCTCTACTTTTTGATGACTGTCTTCACTGTGTTCTATGGTATATCCAATGTTGTGGAAATTTTTTTGTACCCTTCTCCTGACTGATACCTTTCAACAGTGAGATCCCTTTGATGCTTTGTAAGCTCTGCAAACCATGGCTTTTGCTGTAGCAGGCAACTGAGTAAATGTCAGGAAAATACTACTAGGACAGCTGAAATGTATTTGGGGTTAATCAGAGTCACTTTAATTGATTGCAAGTGTGTACCCAAGAAGAATGTTGTAATTAAATCAAAAGGTGCTTCAACAAAGTATTAGTTTAAGGGTGTACACACTTATGCAACCAGCATATTGTATGCTTTTTATTTTTTATATTTTTTCTCCTAACACATTTGTTTGTTTTTCAATTGAATTGTACAGGTTATAAGTCACATTAAAGGTGGGAAAAGTTTTGAAATGATTTATTGTGGTCTCATTTTTTTATATCACAAAAACCTGGAATTTTGTACAGGGGTGTGTAAATTTTTTATATCCAGTGTGTGTGTGTGTGTGTGTGTGTGTGTGTGTGTGTGTGTGTGTGTGTGTGTGTGTGTGTGTGTGTGTGTGTGTACACACACAACCACACACACACACACACACACACACACACACACACACGCACACACACACACACCCACACACATTCACTGCCACAACTGTCAAACCTCAGTTAGTTAAAAGTTATCACAAATTAGTCACCTTCAAGCTGGCACTAACATCAGAACTCACAAAGGGTGAAATCAGACTAAAAAACTTCACCAGGGCAAACTATACACTCCTAGGTGAAGGTGTAAATGCATTCTAAGCTCCACCTCAAGCTGGAAGTGTAACTACCCTGAAGTTTATACTAAAGCCCTGTACAATCACTTGCATAAATGTATAAACTCAGCCATATCAGAAAGAATCAAAGCTAGAGCCCCAAGTAAAAAACAAGCTGTCATGGTGGACATCCAACATCGACAAACTTTACAATAAACACAAAAGGTTGCTGTCCAAGAATACAAAAGCAAGACACCCAACAATGGAAAAGCACCTTCCTTAGCCTCAACAGACAAATAACACACCTTGTCAAATTCTGCAGGGCTGCTTTGAGAGAAAGTTAGCAAGAACAGTCAAGAATAACCACAAGACCTTTTACAGCTGCGTATGTAACCTAAAGGGTAGGACTCAAGCATGCACAGAACTAGTGACAAATGGTATCACACACACTGACCCCCACAGAGATAGCAAACCTGCTAGTGGACAGGTTTGGTGAAAATTTTACTCCCTTATCCCCTCCAAAATTATCACAGACCTTGCCTCAAACTACTCCCCCACCACCCTACATATCTGAAGAGCAAGTCATTAAAGCCCTGTCCAAAGCAAAAAACACAGCCTCTATGCTCAGGCTGTCTTCTAAGCAGGCTAAAGCAAGAACTAGCATCATCATCAAGTACCCTTTTCAATTATAGCCTAGCCACAGGGTTTGTTCTTGCGGAATGGAGAACAGCAACAGTTATTCCACTCCACAAAGGTAGCCTAGCAACAGGCCCTGGGAATTACAGACCCATAAGCATGACCAGCCTCATTTCTAAGGCCATGGAACATATCATTATGTACCTCATAAATAAAGACATAGGTGACCTCCAAACCCTGGATCAAACCCAATTTGGCTTCGTCAAGGGCAGATCCTGCCTGTTAAATTTGGTGGAGTTCTTTGAAAATGTGACCACGGCCATTGATGAGGGCAAATCTGTGCACAGAGTATACCTCTACTTAGCAAAGGCTTTCAACATAATCCCACATGCGGGCATTACCAATAAACTTTGAAAACTGAATGTAAACCCTTTGTTGTAACATGGGTTACCAAACAGCTCACAAACCAGACATGCACTATCAAAGTGGGTAACTCCACATTTACCAGCAGACCTGTCACCAGTGGCATGCCACAGTGGTCAGTGCTAGATCCCTATGGCTTGGTATATACTTCTCAGAAGTTTAACTAAGGGGTTGTGTCTGACCAGATTCTTGGACAACTGCAAACTGGATGCAATTATTGAATCCCCAAATGATGTCACTATACTCCATGAGATTGTTATGCAGACCAACGACTGGTGTCATAGTCATGGTCTCCAACTGAATGCAAATAAGTGAATCATCATTCACTTCAGCAAAACAATGTCCCTTCACACTATCAAATCAACCACAATACCTTAAGTACCCAAGAAGTGGTAAAGGATCTGGGATCACAGGTTGACTGTAGCCTTAACTCTGGCCACTGTGTGTCTATGTAGTAAGGAAGGCTTTCTAAGTAACACACTTGATTAGTAAAGGCATTGCCTCAAGGCTAAAACCCCTCTATACTGTGCACTAATCTGGCCCATAACTGAGTACAGTGCCCCATTCTACATGTGCCATACAAAGCACTTGCAGCAACTAAAGAGACTTCAGAGGTTTCTAACAAACAAGATCAAGAGACTCCAGCACATCCCTTACAAAGACTAACTAAAGTCCCTGTCACTATACTCTGTATCATATAGGCTTTTTAGGGGAGACTTGTGCCTGGCTTACAGAGCAATCACAGACCCCAAAGTTATGAAGTTGCTGCACATCTGTACATCAAATGAGAATATAGCTACTCATTCCAGGGACCCAAAAATGGCCTGTGACTTAACTAGGGCATGCTGGAGGGACAGATTTTGTCTCCCAGCAACTGCCACATCTTTAGAATAGGCTACCAATTCATGTGAAACCTCTGTGACACTGTTCTAGAGGAACCTGGACAAGTGGATGGGACACCATACATTCATACCAGGAATAGCACCCACAACCCTCCCAGACATAGGCATTCATTACTAAATGAAACCCTGGGTATTGACTAGTATTTGTATGGTATTACATTCATATGAAATGGCTAGGCTTGAAATAACCCGGAGGTCGATAGCCCAGTAAACTCCGTTGATCATATGATCAGTTGCCATATGAAGATACTTTTGAACCTTCAGTGGGAAACCAGTATAAAGGTTGAGGTGGAGTTGCACAGCAAGGGATGGAACAGGGAAATATGGCATCTCTGACATAGTCAATGTTGTCAAGTGATAGATCAGTGAGCTCCTATATGGAAAGGCAATGGATGACACTGGATGTAACTGCAGAGAATATGGCATTAGGAAGATGCTCTGGAACTTTCGATAGAATGCTCACAGGGAATGGAGAATAAAAGAATGTGCCCTCAGGTTATAAGACAATGATCTATGGGAAGAGTTGCTTTGTGTAACAGAGATGGATAGACATATTAAAATTAATGAAAGCAATAGACTGCAGAAAACCGTGATAACACAAATGAACACAGCAATCTGGTCAGGACTGTTCAAAAAAATTATTGTGATATAACAGAAGTAAATTGGATCTACTACTGTGAAGCTAACAACAGATAAAGTCTTATCACCAAAACACAGGTTAGTAAAGGAAAGGAAGGGGAGAAATCAAATGTTAACGCAGAGGTATCAAATAAGGAAAACTATAAAGCAATTAAGGCAAGAAGTGCCACTGTTAGAAGAGTACAGAAAAGGGAACAGATCAACAAAAATACTCAGAAAGATAGAACCAGTAACAGCAATGCAAAGTATCAAAATATCTTGAGGAACTATTGTACAGTACTGCAAATAATAAACTAAAGATAGCACCGACAGAAACACTTAGAAGATATGCAGATAAATATAAAGGAAAAGTACAAAATAAGCAATTTATTGATGGCACAAAAAAGTTTTATAGAGAATTGGGAAACAAGGCAAAAGGAATTATTGAAGCACCCCCACCCCAAAGAAAAAGAAGAAAACAGGCACGTTTGTTGTAGAAATATCTATGAAGATCTTGTGGAACATAAAGATTTTGAATGGATCTAAGTAGTAAAAGAAAGAATAAGTTCAAATGTACAGGATATGACATGGGATGGAATAAGGACCAGAGAAATGGAAACAAAATGAAGAAAAGCTCCTAACTGGAAAACCCCCAGCCCAGATGCAGTAATTAACTTCTGGCTAAAACTATTAACATATTTACATGAAAATTTAGCCACGAGTAAGAAATATTTATATGCACACCCCCAAACAGACACCAACCTGATTAACAACAGAAAAACCAATACTTCTACTTAAGAGCAAACATGCAGGCTAGCCTAAAATCTATACAACAATAACTTACCTTATGACGATGTATAAATTATCCCCGGGAACTAATATCGATAACAAAAGAAAATCATGTGGAACAAAGGATCATTTTTTGTTAAAGTCATAATGGAGAACTGTAGAAAGGGGAAGAAGCTAAGTTAGCTAGACCACAAAAAAACATTTGACAGCATCCCACATTCAAGAATAAAAGAGTGCTTACAAATGTATAAGATACACCCTGAACTGATCAATTGCATCACAGCGACCATGAAACAATGGCAAATCATTTCAAAGTCAAGCTGTGTTAAAGGACAAAGTACAATTCCAGGGATAAAAATTCAAAGAGGGATATTCCAGGGTGCCTTTTTGTCACTGCTGCTCTTTGGTCT
The DNA here is from genome assembly GCF_019279795.1 of Protopterus annectens. Lineage (NCBI taxonomy): Eukaryota > Metazoa > Chordata > Ceratodontiformes > Protopteridae > Protopterus > Protopterus annectens. The sequence goes on from NC_056746.1 coordinate 814,585,051, forward strand.
TGCCTTTAATCCATTAAGCTATCTGCTTAACAAATTACCTAGAATTTGACTACCAGGAAACAACAAAGTGTAAAGACTTATCTTACTTTTGAGGGATACTTTAAAAGTCTATAGTTCATTTGATACAGAACTGAAAGCACGACTGCAAGTGGTCAAAATTTTCTCAGATGATATAAGAATGTCATTAGTTCTTGATAAATGTGCAAAAGCAACATTTAAAGCAGGAAAGCTGCAGCACCATAGAGATATAAGTCTGGAACAAGAATGTGATATAAAATTAATATTGAGAACAGCTGTAGCATCTAGGAACTAAAATCAGGCTATAAACCAATTTGCTCTTCCTTTCGTAACTTACAGTTTTGGAGTGATTGACTGGCCCCAAAAGGTACTGGATCAGTTGGAAAGGATAACAACAAAAACACTTCACGCTCATAAAATGATTTATAAAAGTCAGTGTATAACAAGATTATATATTTCCCATTCTGAAGGAGGTATGGGCTTCCTCAAAATTGATTACTTGTATAGAGCCACATATAGGATTGCATACATATCTGCTGACCTCACAAGATCCAAACAAAGTGAAAGTTTTAAAACATGAGGATAATAAGTCTTGGACAACCTTCCCTGCTTACAGCAGAAGCATATCAGAGTTAAGCAGGAATGGAAATCAAACCAGAAGCAGATAAAAATCAGGCATCAACCAAATGTGCCAATAAAGACAAGAAAGAATATAAGATGAAGGATCAGATAAGAAGGCAAGAAATACAGAAAATGCATAAATATAGTTGCAAGCACAGAAAACTCTAGTAACAGCCTCATGTCAATCAGAACTGAGCCCAGGAATGGTAAGGAGAGTTGCATTTCAACCAAAAGAAGAAAGGTTAATATAGGTGCCCAAAGATAGTGGACTAATTACACATCTCTCTATATGTTGATTAATCCTCTTTGACAGCATATATGACTATCACTCAAATGCCCTCAACATGAATTAGCCATTACTCAATTGACCCACTCACTGTCTGGTCAGGCAGGGAATGTTATGTCTTAAAACAAAATGTTGCCCATATTCTTAATAACAAATGTTTTCTACCACAGAGTTAAAAGTGAACAGTGACCCCTTTAAGACTGCTATCTTAACCCCTCTAAAAAGTCACACTGAACCTAAATAATGCTACAATATGTGCTGCACCAACTTTACATTACTTCTGCTTCATAACTGAAAAAAGAATTGTTATGGAAATTAATACATAAGTTAGTGCAGTTGTGTCCTGACAAAAAATATTAAAAAGGGCAAATGTCCTTAGATTGTAGGACATAATTATGTCCCATATTTTATGTAATAGTTGCATAAAATAGTTATTTTTGTATCTAAAAGACCTAAATGTTACAAGAAACATAATAAGATATTAAACATAATAAGATTATTAAACATAATAAGTAACTAAACTGCTACAAGAATAAGGTTTTATTTAGGAAAAAAGTTAAGTTCTATCCTTTGTACTGACCGTGGGTATGTGTCGGCTTCTAAAATCCGATGTGTGTCCTGCAAATGTCCCACTATGGCCATTTAAAAAGGTGGCAACCCAATGGATCTATAACCAGGGTGCAGTACATTGTTCATCACTCCTCAAAACATTCTTGTGTCATGAAACCTCCCTTAATTTTGACAGAAACCAACCTCATTTAAGATCACACATTTGTCTTTACTGGCCCTCTGTGTTTTAATATTCAGAAATACTGAAGAAGCTGAACAAACTTCAATCGCGTAAACATTTATGTATTATCTGCTCACTGGGTTAGCTGTAATTGGATAAGATTCAGGGGAGGGGGGTGCACTCCATAATAAGATTAGTGTGACCAATTACTAATCACAAATGCTAGGAGGGCTACAAACCATGCAGACGCTCTTCTGTGAAGAAACATTCCAAATGACATGTAGATCTGCTCTGCAGGCATGTCGCTGGTAGGTACAAAACACACATTAAATCAGTTCACTCATGGAACACGATTAAAGATATTAGAGGCAGTATTACAGCTTAAATTCTAAAATTTGACGGTTTGGCCAGTCAGGCTGGTGTAAGTGCATATACTTAAATACTGAGTCTAGAACTTAATTTATGTGACTTAGCGGCTAGACAGACTTGGTGGCTTGTTACATAAGTGTATCTTGGCAAGCCTGCATCTAAATCGTAGTGCATTATAAAAGCAAACTTGTTTCCCTTATGCACCACAATTCCGAGATAATGTACACGATCTGATTACTTGTCATACCACCGCTAAGTGAATTTGGAACTGTAAAGAAGTATTTCACAACACTAAAAAGCAAGTGAAAAGATACCTTAGACAAGTACATTGTTACTGTTAATTAACGCATTGCCAGGTCTCTGGTTAATGTTAACGACAAGCCTAACACCAGTTTCACAAATGAAGATTTAATCTTCTGTTGGATTAATTGGCAATCAATACAAATATTCAGCGATTAAAACAGGATTCCATTTCCATACTGACCGACACAAAAGGGTTAAACCGCAAGATCATACTAAACATACATTAAGCAGTCAGTCTGCTACCATTTGCACAGCTACTGCCGTCAGGTAACTGTGCCAAGTGTTATACCCTGCTATAGTAGGAAAAGACTTACTATGAGCCAAAAAAATCAGAACTTTCTTCAAAAAATTGGACAGTTGAGAGATATGATGTGTGCCAGCAGTTAGGAACTTAGAGCAATTGTCTAGCAACAAACATGTACAAAAATGTACAGTTTACCAGTAAATAATACACTTTTTAAAACTTTTTGAATTTACTACCTAAAGTAATACTTATCTAAAAAAACAATGCAGAAAAACTAGCGAGCACCATTTGAAGCAGGGGAACCAAAGTACTCAGTGTATTATTTCACAGGGAAGCAAAACAGGACTAGAATACAGGTTTGCAGGCATTTTTAAGTAACTCAATATCGTGGGTGGGATTGTGAATACGTCGTGAGTGATGTCACAAAAACGGGAGGTGATTTTCCAAGTGAGTGACAATGTTTCAGCTTTGGTCCGAGGCAGAAATCCAGTTTAAGAAACGAGATAGTGCCCCTTTAATTTGTGTTTTGTTGACATTTTTATGTTGATAGTTTTAACCTCATTACTTTTCCGAAAAAAGGCACTATGGGGGAGGCAAGAAACTTTGCCAGAAGCCTGAAGCCCAAGTGAGACAGATGCAAGCCATCTCTGGCAAACCATCGGGGTCTGTAGATCATATCTTCCCAGTCTGTCAGGTACTGGATCCCCCTGGAATGGCACTAGAAATTAAGCCAATTGTTAAAGTCAATAATTTCCTGTTTGTATTGAGGTATCATTCTGGGTGATGGCAGAATGCTGCTTAAGGCTAGGGACATACCTGCCTGGGAGACATAATCAGCGAGCTTAATCATGTCTCTCTTCATATAGTCTAGGGTGTCTCAAGTCATTCACACCAACATAGACTATGACAGAGTCATAACAGTACCTGTTGTTGAGAAACTTCAGTGTGTATGTGATATGGCAGATTCTGGCACTTGAGAGACAACTAACTGTGGCTTTCTCCTTATCCAGCTTGGTGAGAGGCACATCTGTGTGTCTCACAATGGAGTTTCCTATGACTAATATGTTGGGTTTATGGTGAAGCCTTAGTGGCTGTGAGACACAGGTGTGTGGACTATGCATGGTATGTGGTGTTGAAGGCTGTGGAGATCGCGTGTGTTTTTCCCTCGGAGGTTTCCTTTATTTGGGTATGTTTATGTTGAGGACCTTCGCATATGTGGGTGTGTATTGTGTAGGAGTGGGTGGTGTTTGAGGTGCAGTGATTGAGTTGACAACCTTTTCAGTGCCAGATATGCTGACTTGAGAGGGAGAAAACATGGACTCTAGGTTCCTAATGTAATTGCATCTCTCACAAATTGTTTTCCTAGGTTGTGGTAGTAGATGGTTGTCTGTGTACATGAGGCAGTTGCTACACTGTGTCAGGATACCCATATCACCCAGACTGGCAGGAGAAACTGTAGTACATTGTCCATCCATATTTATCAGAAACTAAGGAAGAACGACCAGGGAGACTTAAGGAGTGGGACTAAAACCCAAGTGCTTAAACCAAAAGTAAGAAGCTTAGAATAACACTTCCAATTTAGACAGGCTATAAACAAGCAGTAATAAATGCAACAGAAAAGATGTAGCTGAATACTTTAGAGAACAAGCAACAAGTAGAAGGAAAAAGCAAGATGAGGAGGAAAATGTAAGATGTATTGCCACTATGTTGCTGATAGCCAGATACATTCTTTGTTGCTAGATGGCGGGGTATAATGTGGGAGTTAGCAGAGGATAATGCTGGCCAGTTTGGATGTGCAGGGTGTGTACATAATGGAAAGCAATGTATGTGGTCCTGTGATGTGTTCCCCTCTTCTTGTCTTTCAGAAATGATGTACAGATAGAGGGACCTGCCTTTTTCTGCTGCCGAAAATGACCTGATCCTGGATGGCCTTAGACTGCATCACAACATACTGCTGTCCAGGAGTGGCCACAATTGTGAGCAACATGCTGAACTGTGGGCTGACATCATTGCATCAGTAAACCAAGTAGGGCTACAGGAAAGAAGCTATGAGCAAGTTTGACACCAGCTCCCAAGCACCCATCACCCCTTATGTAGTGGAGATTGATGGCATAGCTTCCACAGCTGAAGAGCATCCAGGTAAGCCTCCTGTGTTCATCACTGTAATACTGTAGTAGTCATTGTGGCAGCCTCTATATACCAGTACATGGATGTCAGGTCAATCTGCATTAGGGGGGATTTGTTTGTAGTGCATATTTGTGCACACATACTCAGAATGTCAGCAATGTGGGCAGTATCACAGTTCCTACTGTACATGTTGATATACACATATATTATCCTGTAACAATGCCACATTTGTATTTGCTGACAATACCTCTCCCTCACATTTCCATAGATACATCACATGTTGCCAAAGTCCAACATCCTGTAGCCGGAGAGTGTGAAACTGTTTTGGTATGGCTCATATATACACTAAGAATGTTAATGGCTGCCAGTTTGCTATAGACACAACTGTTATGCTTAGCCAGAGTACAATACTTGTATGTTCAGTTTTGGAGGGGTTCTCTGCAGTGCATTGAATCAGTAATCATAGTAGTGTATTTGCAGGAGCTGTAACACATTTGCACTTATTTTTGTGAAGGTCTATACAGTCTGCTATACAGGGAGCAATATTATGGTGAAGACAGGTGCACTGTGTTTTAAGTGGCAGGCCATGGGCACATGGTCCTGGCTGGTCCAGTGAGGGTCACAGGTCATCATACACCAGTCACTGTCAGTGACTAGTACAGCATCTGACCCTAGGCTTGGCGGTGTCAGTACCACTCCTGGCAGAGTAATTTCCCGTGTGCATGGCCAGAGATGGTGAACTGTTCATTCTGCCATATACGGTCCACTACTGTCCAACATCCCTATGTGTAGGGCTAGCACATAGCTTGACTGTGTACGCACACACTCATACATCAGTGTCACATGCAGGTCATGGAACAGACACACATGGCACCTTTCCATGGTCCAGCTGACCACCACCCCTTCCTGACTCTCACACACAATGTCAACTGTTTGGCAAAGCCTAGGCCTCTGGCACCCCCACACCACACCCTGTGCATGTGATGATACCTGTGTCATATCCCTGCCATCCATACCATTGATGCAGGGATATTCAAATATGTGTCTAATGCACAGGGTGACATGACATTGTTTACTGTGGTTCTGTTATGCCATGACAAGTGCAGTTTGCTGGCATGTGTCATGAGTACACATTAACATGTTTCTTCCTTTGTTGCATGATGTTAGATTGGCAGAGGTGTCACAGACTGACAGCTGTCTCTCAGAACTTTGTATGTTTCTGTTGCAGGGGTCTGAGTGGCTACGCTGTGGAGACTTGGTGGCAGTAGAGTGGTTCAGGTTGGCGGGGTAGCAAAGCAGAAATATGACATGAGCAAGGTAGGCTTTATATGTTTATGGTTACCTAAGTGCATCTGGGTAGAGCAGTGTGAAAGGGGTAATGGGGCAGACAGCATAATCCTGCATGCATACAAGGGATCAAGGCATGCCACCCTTGATATGTGTCACTTGGGTGTTCTGTACCTACAATTGTAGGTGGTGGCAGATAGCATTTATGCCTAGGTAGATGTGGGTATTTAAGGGCAGCAGGTATTGAGAGGCATTATAGTTACTGACTGCATACACAGCAGGGAACACATGCTATTGCATGACCTGTTATTCTGTGCACTTTCAACATTTGACTGGTCAGTAGTTAATCCTTCTCCTTATATGTGGGCCTTTGTTCTGCTCCTGTTCATGGCTGTGTCCATATTTCCTGCTCTAAGTAGTTGTAGGTATGCTGTGACTGGGGTACATGATGTAACAGCACACACAGGATTACAGACTTCACACCTCTGACTGTACATGTTTAGCAGGATGTCTAGCATTCCATCACATAAGTCTGCTCTGCTCCTCAGACAGTTGTGTTTTTTTTTTTGGTAATATACTACTACATGGTGCTTACTTACTTGTTGTAGGTACTGACACCGTTATGTGAAGGCCTTTACACCCTGCTGCTACTCTGACTTGTCCCAACCTGCTGTTATACTATTCAACTTCTAGGTTACTCAGAGCATGTGTATTGTCAGTAGCTGTGGCCCCCTGTCCCTCCATTGTCTCTGGCTTTGTCCATCTTTCTTGCAGTAACAAATAGTGACTTATTGACTGTCTTTGGGACTCCTACCATAGGAGTACTTCACATGCAAAATTGTAGGTGCTGCCAGCTTCTAACTATGAACTCCATCAACCATGCTAATGTACTTAGCCCACTGATCCACACCAACAACCTGAAAGTGAAGTTTAATTCCTGACACTATCAACATCAGACAGATATACACTTTGACCGTTGCATATTGAGGAAATAGAACATATCATCAAGTTGTTTGGGACAGCCCTGGGATTGTATGGTCTGCTGCTATAATCTTACAAATATACTGTTACTGCAGTTGTATGGGAACATGGCTGTGTTGATGGTAGGGCACTCTAGCATTGACAGTCATACATCTGTCCTATGACCCCCCGCTGTTTGTCATTTCCCCTGCATACAGCAGTGGGTTTTGCTGCATTGTGGCCTACTGGATATTATGGGGCAGCTAGTGTTGGACAGAGAGTTCTTGTTGTCCCACATAGCTGTTAGTTCTCTGCAGGTAGCCCAGTAGCCCACTCTGTTCCCTTGCATATATGCAGCAGGTCCATCCATATGCCACCATAGTCTAGTACCCCATACATTTGTTATAAAGAAGAGTGACTTACCTTGTGCCTGCAGTAGTTTAGATAGTGCTTCAGGGCTGACTTGGTGGGATGCACGCAGTACACAGCAAATACATGGCAAGGTACAAGTTGTGTGGTGTGGCTGGCATCCTTTTTACTATGTATGTGAGTCGGAGGGAGGTGTTAGTCCCTAGGACCCTAGGTTGTCAGTGCATGTTCTATGCATTGCCTCTTTGCCAAGTCCAGGGCATACTGGGCAAGCCTATGTCTGCCTACAGAGACAGACTCAGGGGGTTCCTCCTCTGAGTCCCCCTGTGTCTGTGGGGACTTTGGGACTGGTGGGGTGCTGTGTGTCCCTTCCCTGTGATGTTCCTGCTGCAACTGTTTCTGCAGGATCATATTGTGTAGCATTGCACATACTGTGATGATCTGTGCACATGTGGATGAAGAGTACTGCATGGCTCCACCAAATATATCGAGGCAGTGGAACCATGCCCAAACACATGATCTATGATGTTCCTAGTCTGTGTGTGTGTCTCATTATGGCATTTTCAGTAGGTGTGTGTGCATTTCTGGTGGGTGTCATCATCCACAGTTCCAGTGCATAGTCAGCATCCACCAGTAGATGGTTGTGCAGGATGTCCCCCCCTGGCAAACATCTGGTAGAGCTGTGATGCATGCCAGATATGCAAGTTGTGATAACTGCCAGGGCTGCTGGCACACACACTCATGATAATGCCCTGGGCATTGCACATGACCTGGCATTTGATTGGAGTGATAGTCCTAGCAGTTGATGTAGACTCTACCCTCCTAACCAGGCAGTGCTTTGATGTGGACATGAGTGCAGTTTATGCCACCCAGCACCTCAGGAGTACCTCAATAGTGTGCTACATGGTGAAAGAGATGCATACTGCTAGTCCTCTCCTCAGGGGTGTGAGGTAAATAAATGTGCTCACTGGCATGTGTTTGAATGGCAGCTAGGAACTGGTGGAGTACCCTGGATGCAGATGCCTGTGAGACCCCCATCATGTCCCCAGTTGGTCACTGAAAAGTACCTGTAGCTAGTATTCTAAGGGCTACACATACCTCTGTTTCCACTGGGATAGGCTCCCTTCTGTTGGCTCTGGGTCTGAGTTGAGGGCGGCACAGCTCAATGAGTTCTTGTAGTATGTCTCTGTCCACCCTGTAGCACTCTACCATCTCCAGCTCATGTAGCTCCTGGAAGGTTACCCTGGGCTCAAACACTCTTCTCCTTCTCAGTCTAGGACAATTGTCAGCATCAGCACTGACCTCAGCCTCTAGCATATGCAGATGTAGCAGAACAGCAGCAGCCTCTAGCATTCTGTCAGTTAAAATTCCCAAGTCTGTACTCCAATGGTGCAGTGTATGTAGGAAAAATCAGACTGTATGGTGTATAGATACTTTATAGTGGTGTGCTGCAGATGCAGCCTGTCTGATTGGCTAACTATGATGCATTCCACCTGCCACATATATCACTGAGGAGTTGGAATGGCCCAGTGTCAGTGGAACAGGGCTTATCACTAATTTATACATGATTGCCTTTCCCAGGCTATTTCCTTTCCTTTTTTTTTTTTATTTTTTTTTTAAATGCCTCCCCTGCTAAGCACTGTGGCATGGTGGGCAAACCCATGGAACTGGTATAAACACTGCTCAGTAGTCTAGACACATCCCCATGCATGGTCATGCTCAGCATATTTCAAACCAGCTAAAACATGTGCTCCACAGCTAAACAAAGCTTGGTAGCACTAGACACAACCCCCTGCTTAGATGAGCTGAGCGCCGAGCAAATGGGTGCCGCTGAGCTCATATAATGACACACCCCCTTCTGATGTCAGCTACCTGTTCTACTAGCACCAACACAGTTCTGAGGCTACAAAGGTTTTATTTGCGGACACAGTGGCCAGTTTTTGCTATTCAGTAACCCCAGCTCATTTGCATACAGATCCTTGCATATACCCTGGATACTTCACTATTCCAGGGCCTGCCTTCTTAGCAACCACTGAAACCTACCATTGTACATACTGCATGCAGGGCACTATAATGCATTATTTTTACAGATGTCTTATTTTCACTTTTTCAACATTATAATAATTTTTTTTTTGCCTAATGGCATGTTTGTGTGTTGCTACGTGCCACGGAAACATAATATTGTATTAAATAATTATTATTTTATATTAATTTGCATTAGTTTTTGAACTCACAGGGCATAGTTTTGGACATATCACTGCCTACATTGACATTTTCAACCTTCAATTAGGCTTTTATAACCCCTGTTCAGTTTTTACATTTATGTACATGGTTACTTTCCGTGTACACTTCTGACACCAACACAGCTTCTGCATAGATACTTTTCTGCTTACTGGATCACAAATCACCTTCATTTGCATGCATTTTACCTGCTTATGAGGTAATTTGCATGCCATGGACACTTCCATGTCCCCACGCTCATGCACGCTACCCTGCTCTGTTTACCGGATCACATAGCTGATGGTTTCCATGTTGGGGCCGTGCCACTATGCTTGCATGAAAAATCACTCCACGGAGGCTTTATTGAATTTCCCACACAATCTAACTCTTTGCTTTTAATAGGTTTTACAAAATTTTCTGCTGTAGTGATACTAAGCTTTGTAACATTCCAACCAATAGACAGCTGCTGAGGACTGACAGAATACATATTATGAACATACTTTTCAAGAAAGCCTGCAATCCTCAACTGAGAATATAGTGACTCATTTTCAGAATAGTTATTGTGGCCTATTCTGTTTTCTTTGTACTTAACCATTTTACCTAGAAAAAGAAATAATGTTTCTTTCCTAATATGTATATTAAGATCTGCCTTTGTACTAAACAATATTTATTTCTTTTAACATCTTCATATAGTTGATTCTCTGGGACTTGTGCACAAGTTTAATCAGTCTTAAATACTAGTCCATAATATCTAACCAATGTAATGCATTCAGACTCCCTAGATTCTCAAATATTTTTTTTATCCAGAAGAGATATTCCTTTTCATACTTAGATTCATAGTGAATCCGCCAAATTTCCCAAGTTGTGTAAAAAGGTCTGATAGACAACTGTTGTTGAAATAAATCATCTGTTTGGGAAATATAATATTTAAAATGCATAACAGCCCTATTCAACAGTTTAACACCCTTTTCTATATGGATATATTCCAGTTGCTCTCATCTCTTGACCAAGTGGACAAATGGTAAGAAAAGCAGGCTGGAAAAGATTTTTTTTTTCAAATTTTCAGAAAGAACTTAATCAATTTCATTGCAACGTATATTGCTTTTATATGAATAAGGTCTACTCTTTCCTAAAAATAATCTGCCAAACTACATTAGTTTCCCACAAGTATCATAGCCTAGTTCCCAAATTTATATGTAGATTACAGTTAAAATCTCTAATAATAATAATTATATTCAGCTCAACTAATCATCATCTTCTTTTGGCTGTTCCCATTAGGGGTCGCCACAGTGGATCATCTGTTTCCATTTCTTCCTGTCTTCTGAATCTTGCTCTGTCACATCAACCACCTGCATATCTTCTATCACCACATCCATAAACCTTATCTTAGGCCTTCCTCTTTTCCTGTTACCTGGTAGCTTCATCCTTAGCATCTTTTTCCCAATATACTCAGCATCCCTCATCAGCACATGTCCAAAACAATGTAATCTTGCCTCTCTGGCTTTGTCTCCAAACCTTCCAACCTGGGCTGACCCTCTTATATACTTATTCCTACTCCTGTCCACCCTCGTCACACCCAGTCCAAATCTTAACATCTTTAACTCTGCCACATCCATCTCTAACTCCTACCTTTTTGTCAATGCCACTGTCTCCAACCCATATAACATAGCTGGTATCACTACCCTCTTGTAGACCTTCCCTTTCACTCTTACTGGTGCTAGTCTGTCACAAATCATTCCTGACACTCTTCTCCACCCACTCCATCCTGCCTGTACTCTCTTATTCACCTCTCTTCCACACTCACCATTACTCTGAACTATTGATCCCAAGTATTTAAACTCATCCACCTTCACCACCTCTACTCCTTGCATCATCAGCATTCCTCTATCCTCCTTCTCATTCACACACATATATTCTATCTTAGTCCTGCTGACCTTCATTCCTCTTCTCTCTAGAGCATATCTCCATCTCTCCAGGGTCTCCTCCACTTGTTTCCTGCTCTCACTACAGATCACAATGTCATCTGCAAACATCATAGTCCACGGGGACTCCTGTCTGATCTCATCTGTCAACCTGTCCATCACCATTGCAAATAAGAAAATCCTTGATGTAATCCCACCTCCACCTTAAATGCATCCATCACTCCCACTGCAGACCTCACCACTGTCACACTACCTTCGTACATATCCTGTACCACTCTTGCATACTTCTCTGACACTCCTGACTTCCTCGTACAATACCACAACTCCTCTCCAGGCACCCTGTCATATGCTTTCTCTAAATCCACAAAGACACAATGCAACTCCTTCTGACCTTCTCTGTACTTCTCTAACAACACTCTCAGAGCAAACATCGCATCTGTAGTGCTCTTTTCCAGCATGAAACCATACTGCTGATCACTAATCATCACCTCCCTTCTTAACCTAGCTTACACTACTCTTTCCCATAATTTCATGCTGTAACTGATATTCAGCTTGACTAATACATATTGAATAATGGCTCCTATCTATAATATTAATATATGCATAAATAACTATCAAGCTATACGTGTATTGTAATGGGCATACATCAAGAATAAGACATCTGCAAGGAAGCACAACCATTTAATTTGGTATAACTATGTTACAGTTATGGAATAATATAGCTTTTTCTTAGCACATATCCTTCCCAAAACTCCCTAAGATAGAATGAGGCCATGAAGTTTTTGTCTGCAGATACGGTTGGTATGCTAACATGTTGAATATCTAGCAGACAAATAATACCCATATCTATATTTTACACCACTCCAGCTTTATCACATGATGCACTTCATTCAATATACTATTAACGTTAAGGAAACAAGCTTTATCCTTTACCTTTTATAGAAACTGTTTTTCTATATTTAACTTAATTTTTCTCTTGCATGTTATCTTACCAATGGTTAAATCACTGTCATGTTCATTTTATTCCCTTTACCTCACTCTTCCATACTGTATACATGTTCCTCTTCATTATGTACTTCTTTATGGTCTAAACGTTCACCACACCCTTTACCATCAGTACACAGAGATTCAATATCATGCTGAATGTTACAATGCAGCAGTTTATTTCTGATGGTTAAATTACAGTAGGTTTAACAGGGTCAGGTTAATTATTGCTACAAACTAGTAGTCACCATCCTGGATTCTTCTTTTTTAGTATTTTATAGTTTTAGCCAAGTGATCTTATTTATCACATTGAGCATATTTTTGTTTTAGACAATCTTGGAATGCATTTGTTTCAGATGTGCTATATTTTTAATTTTTTTCTAGTAAATATATCCATTCCTCTTCTATTATATTTATCTGTCCAAACCTTACCTCTAATATTGTTATCTCTGACATGGGAAAACACACATCCTATCATAACAGCATCCCCCATACCTTTGTTTTTTTTTTTGCTTTACATAAATTCCCTACTCTCTCCTTAATAAATTCCCTACAATTTCTAATATTTCTCCAACTCCTACTTTATTTTTTGCTTTCAAAACTAAATAATTTACATAAAGAATTATAACAGGAATTTAGACCTTATACCCTAACAAGTATCTATCATTCTTAAATTTCTTCTTCATCTGCAAGAATGTAATGTTCATAACCATAAAAAATAAAAATCCAATCATAGGGCATCCATGATTTACCTCATCTTCGATTCATTACCCAGGCACAAACCACTACTTAACAAAATTCCTTACTATACCTTTTTTCTAATATAGGCTGTAATTAACAGATGAAAACCACTTCCCTTAATTGCATATGTTTGCAAAATCTACTGTAGCTGCTTATGAGATACATTATCAGAGGCCTTTGTTACATTGCCTACTGCCATCTTCACGTCATTATATCCAACTAATACATCATCCACCACTTTTAAGCCTACCAGTCATAACATTTCTGGACTCTATTTCCCCTTAATACCACATAATCTTTCAACATTTTCTTGTAAATTTATTTCAACCCTCTTTTGTAGGACATTCATTAAAATATTATAATCTGTATTATTCATTGCTACTGGGCACCAGTTCCTGATATGATTTTATCACCTTTCTTTCAAATAAATGTTATTGTTGCAAAATATTTTGCCACTAAATCCACCATTCCTTCATGTGTACATTTTTTTTCATTATCTCACTATGTTTCATAGCTCTAATAAGCCCTTCCTTGCTTCTTACCAATTTTGCCAAAAAGGAGGTACTAGTTATTTACTTCCTTTGAAATAATATTGTTGCTTATACAAACATAATTTAATTAGTTTCATCATTTGTTCATATAGTTCCATCATCCATTTTGCTTTTCTAATAATTTTCCATACTTTTAAAAAAATGCCTGCATTTTCCTTTCCATTTACTTCTTATATCGCTTTCTGCATTCACATATACCATTTTATCCATTCATTTACAACCCCTTTATCCCATTTTTGAATATGGTGTCACTTCAACACTGACAGTCATCTAGACACAATGTTTAAACTGCTGGATGGTCATATACCCTTTTATATTTCTCCTTAAATGCTAGATGCAAATCTGTCCAGGTATCATAAAATTCTCTTATTATTAATTGATCATTCCACATTTCTAACTGGAATAATTCATTGCCCACAATGTTTGCTGTTGACTTATTAACTCTTCCCCCTCTTTTCTAACACACTTAATGTCCTCCTACATCTATCAAATAGCAAGATGATCTGAAAATCCTGTAACTATTGTCCCTCTATTAACTCTATCCACTTATGACAGTGTACAATAATCTCAGTCCTTAATTTTCCTCTGACATTTGTTTTCTTCCTTTCCTCTTCTAAATGTGATTGCTCTGTTTTCAATAGCTCATCTGTTTTTACATCCCCTGTAACATTCCGCATTCTTTTTCTAATATCACAATTGAAATCTCCCAATATTATTATATACGCATTTATTATTACATAAGGCATCACGTTTTCAAACAAGTCCTCTGTTTTATTCATAGTAGTATACATATAGATAAAAATTGTATGCAGGTTAGTTTGGATTATTCTTTCATCCATCACAATAGCTCTGCCTGACACTACCAGAATAAAATCTAACACATTTAACTCATCTATTTTTACTAACACAAATATTCCTGAACAAGCTTCTATCCCAGAAATCCATATTTCCTCACATTTTTCCCATCTGTACCCTTCTATTTTATCCTACAACCATGTATCAAAAATTCACATTTCCTCAATTTTTTTCCATCTGTACCCTTTTATTTTATCCCACAAACCATCTATCTAAAAAATTATTTCATCCTGACCTTGCGTTTTATATTCCAAGCAACACAACCTTTTGATATTATTACTATTTATATTAACTTTTAGAAATCTGTCATTTTGTTTTCCTTTTTAAAACTTTTGCAGGGAGATTTTTTTAATCTTTCTTTATCTCAATTTAGCTGTCTCCTCAAACAAATTGTTTTTGTGCACTCTCATACTTTCTTGTTCCATTTCTCCTTCAGATCCCTCCATGCCTAACACCTGATATTCTTCTTCAGTAATAGCTTCATTTTGTTGTATAACTACTTGCAAATCTTCACTTCTTTCTTTTGTCATTTCCACTTCTTTCTCAGTATCCTCACCCTCAAATACATTCTCCAGTGACAGTACAGTGGCATCAGGAATATTATTTTCCTTCAGTCCCCTTTTTTTCCATATGTTTTCTCCCTAATTATACTGAAACCAAAAATGATCAGATTGTATACTTCCTGCATTCTTGCAATTTCACATAACATTTAGCCTCTTCCCATTGTGCCGAGATATTTTTCTTATTACATTTATTAATTACATGATTAATATCTCCACGACAATAACATGACTTTGACTGCTTCTGATACTTTAAAACATACCCAAACCTGAAATATATGCCATATTTGGTATATTCTTTTTTTCTACATTTTCAACATTTACTTCACCTTTACCAAACCCACTGCGAATACTTCTGTCATCTCTTATTTTTTAACACTTCTGATTTCTTTGCATATTTACTGCAAAGATTAGGATCATATAATCATAGCAATTTACTAAACTATTGACCCAATTCAACCCAATGTAATATCATAGATATGCTAGTCAATACCCAGGATTGTATTTACTAATAACTGCCAATTCTTTCAGCTTCCATCTCTTCATGCAGTCTGAACTAATTAAGCAGTTTTTATACACTGGCACCCTTTGTCCTGAAAAAAAAAACTTATTCCAAAGATACATATTTTCTTTTCCTCCAAAGTCATAGCATATCATAAAAAATCTAATTTCGCAGATGGATAAAAGATCTAACATCAGTGACTTTAAACCCCATAGGATAATATGTATTTTATTCCAAACAAAATATTTGTCAATTATAATACTTTGCTTATAATCCTTACTATAGGTCCTCATAACCTGATTAAACAATGCTTGTTTCCCAAATTTCATTTCCATGCGTGAGGATTTCTACATATGTCTTTTGCTTGCTGGTCCTGCTGTCCCTGACAGTTCTCAATAGTATACCCATCATGTCCAGAAAAATATCTGCAATTTGTTTACCTTTACCTGCACCCTTTCCACCTATGAATATAGTTCAACCTGGTCTGTCAATTGCAGACCTTCATTTAAAACAATTCCATTGATATCAGACTATTGATTGAAATTGCCAAAAAGCTCTAGCAGCCATTTCACTCTACATTGCAGCAGAATCTTCTCCCAAATCTCCTGTCTGCATTAAATCAAGAAAGTGGACATAATCCAGACCTCTGGACTTAATCTCTATATTCTGGATCATGCCTTCACCTTCATCTGCATCATGTGCTATTGAAAAACAGTAATCTGATTAATTTTCCACATTTCTAAACATATTTTTCTCCAGCTCCAATACCATATAAACAATCTCTTGTTCACTTGATGTCAAGGACACTACTAGTTCCTCCCAGAGGTTGTTCTTCCCAGCAGCTCCCATTCCACTCTCAAGAAGTAATCATAATGTGTAGTTATTGCTTTATTAACATTTTCATTCATTTTATACCATAACAAAATAAATAAATGATTTACACTCTCAATTGTTTACATTAATATTTGAAATTATTTTCAAGTTATCAAAAAAAAAAACTAGATAATTATATTTCTTTCATTCCTTTTTCTTTTATATTTACCCTTTATCTTCCTCTTTGTCATCTACATCATCTTCTTATTTTAGCTAGTACATCATCTTTTTTTTTCCTTTTTGTTGTTATGTAACAAAGTTTCACATCTTCTCTTCCACATCACCAATATTTTCACAAACAATACTATATTCCATGAATCCATATCACTTTTTTTACTTTATCACACTTTTCATATAATATAATAACCATATTTATATTTTTAAAGTCTATATTCATTTTTAAACTTTTCACAAAAAATATCTTTCATATAATCCAAAAGCATGTTTTGTTTATTCTTCTTCATTACAATCAACATTTTTTTTCTTTTTTTTCATGTCCTTATATCTTGTATTCTTGTTCTCCATAAAAATCATCTGCTTCATAATTCTTTCAATAATTTCCTCTCTTTTATTACCTTTTTTATATTATTTTACTTCCTTCCATGGAAGTTATACTGTGCCACTCTTTTATTTTACCATTAACATCAATTACATTTAACTTCCATAATTTCCTTTTATTCTCATATGCTTTTTCTTCCATCATTTCCTTTATTTCTTTCCTTTCTCCCCCTTTCCTTCCCATATATTTTTGCACTTTTTCTATAATATCTTATCTATCATTTATTTTTCTCTTTCTGTTACCTTTCACATTGATCAAAGTAAATTCATAAATTCTAATGTACCACTGGATTCATACCACCTTCTTTTGTATTATAAATTATACTTGTTATCACCAGATTGATCACTGAGCCTCAAATGAAAGTAAAAAAACAATACATTATAATAATATAATATAATAACAGTAAAGTAAATAACAAGAATACAAGACAGATTTACAATACACTGTGCAGAAATTAAAAACGAGTGAAATATTCACAGCTATGTGTTCGAGGAAAAGAGGAAATGCAGTCTATGGATGTGAGATAAGTATTAGGGAGACCAGACATCTAACATTATATGAGAGGATTTGTCAAATAAAAGTTAAGATTTAAGTTTTATTGAATGAAGCATAAAGGGGTAAGAAGTTGAGGTTGAGAGGTATTACTTTTAAGTAGGCTAGGAAGATGGAGGGTGAAGTAGAATAGGGTGGATGGTATCGGGGGATGAGTACAGTGACAGGTTCAGTGACTATTTAGATGCTCTTTGATGACAGTTTTAAATTGTTTAGGATGAGAGGGGGTTCTGATTTCATGAGGGAGTGTATTCCATGCCATAGAGGGGTAGTAGCTATATATGTTGGAGCCAGATTTAGTTTTAGGTTTATAGATCTGTAGTAGGTCTTGGGTGGAGCTCCTTAGAGATCTGGTTGGTGAATTGTGGTAGATGAGAGGTGATAGTACTGGGCAATAGGAGGGCTGGAATAGGATAGAGTCGATGACCTGAAGCTGTGAGAGCAGGAGAAGATGGTGTAGTTCTAGCCAGTTAAGGTATTTTAGAGAGAGGCAGTGGTGGGATTTGTATGGTTGTTGGGCCTCAAATCTGGCTACCTTATTGTAGACAGACTGCATTTTCATCAGAAGAGAGGAGTTAAGATTAGTTAGAATTTGAGAGCTGTACATTAGAGTGGGTAGCAGGTAGGCATGAGAGAGAGAGTGGGATCTTGGCTTTGGTGGTCAGAAACGTATTGTTACAGTACAGGAGTCCTAATTTAAGGTTGGAGTTCCTAATACAATTATTTATGTGCAGGTCAAATTTAAGTTGGTCATCGATGGTGATGACAAGGTGGTTTGTGCTGGATTCTACTTGAATGGGAGTATTATTGAGTGATAGTAAGAAGAAAGAGGATTTAATGTGGTTAACATTCTTTTGAAGGAAGAATAATAGTTTAGTTTTTTGGGGATGTTGATAATGACCTGGTTGTTGGTAAGCCAGGTTTCTATTGAGTTAAATGATTGCTGTGTAGCAGATAAGAGCTGAGTGGGGGAGTTGGCAATGGTAATTACTGTGGAGTCATCTGAGTATTGAACTAAGGAGGAGTGGGAGCAAGAGGTATGTAGAAGATTTGTAAAGATATTGAAGAGTAGTGGCCCAAGAATAGATCCTTGGGGAACCCCCATTTTAACTAGAAGTGGATGAGATAGTGCAGAGTGCCATCTCACTGATTGCAGTTTGCTATTGAGGTAGCTGGAGAACCATGCCACAGTGTCAGTAGAGAAGTTAAGGTTCTGTAGTTTATCCAACAGAAGAGGGTGAGAGACAGTGTCAAATGCCTTTGATAGGTCCAAAAAGAGGCAGGAGATAAGTTTGTGGTTGCCCCTGGCTAATGAGATTGTGTTTAGGAAAGGCAATAGGGCTGTGATGGTGCTATGCTTTTGTCAGAAGCCATGTTGCCTGGATATGAGGAGGTTTTCTTGTATAAGATATTGTATAACTTGATTGTGTACACATTTTTCTAGTGTTTTGGATAGAGGGGAGAGGATGGCAATAGGTCTGAAATTTGTTTTGTCAGTGGAGTTTCCTCCTTTATGTATGGGTAGTGTATAGAATTATTTTCAGAGAGCGGTACTTTAGATTCAGAGATAGACTGATTGATTAGTATAGAAACTGGAAGAGCAAGAGAGTCAGCTGCTATCCGAAGGAAATATGAAGGGATGTAATCAGCTGAAGCTGAGCATGGTTTAAGCTTGGAGAGTAGGGATTTGATGTAGTATGTGGAGACAGGTTTGAGGGAGAAAGCTGATGTAGAGTTAGAATTTTGAGAGGGTTCAGATGAGATATTAGGGTTAGAGTTTGAGAGGATAGGATTATGGCTCAGCAACTTAGATATAGATTCAATAAAGTAGGTATTGAAGGTGTTAGCTGTTTCTTCAGGTGAACTGTCTGGGCAAGAATTGGGGGAGCTAGAATTACCTGGATGTAGAATTTGGTTTAGGGCATTCCAGATTTTTTTGGATAATTTTTTAGAGCTGCAAGAGGGTTAAAATACAAGTCTTTCTTATCCTTGTTAATAAGTTTTTTTTGTTTGATTTCTATTTGTAGGTCTATGGGGAGCTTGGTATGTTTCCATTTTAATCCAGGCTCTGTCTCTTACTTTCATAAAGTTTTGAGTGGATTTTGATAGCCATGGGGATATGTTTGACTTAATACGTACTTTACAGAGAGGGGCTAGTGAGTTTAGAATATCAAGGAAAGTTGTATTGAAAGTTTGGACAGCTTCAACTAGTGGAAGTCGGGAGAGGACTTTCCAGTTAACTGAGGAGAGGAGGGTGTTAAAAGTTTCTGCGTGGAAGTTAGATAGTTTCTACCTTAGATGTTCTTCTAGATATGCAATTTTTACTAAAATATAAGTATTCAAAATATATGTATTTTTCTAAAATGATAAAAAAATTACTTTTCACCAAGCCATTTTTTGTCAAGTATATCCCTCCTTTGACTTATTTCATGTTCATATCCATTAAATTTCTCTCTGAAAATCTATATTTTCTATTTTGTGAAATATCTTCGATATATTTCTTCTCAACAGATCCCCTTACACTTTATTTTATTTAATTATACACTATCTTTTTAAACAACTTTTCAATCCATATTATTACCTCAGTTATCCATCACTTTTTTTGTTATTAGAGCTAAATTGTCTACATATGTCATACATATCAATAATGGAACTTGTCCCTCCATCTTGCGTCTCTCATTTTATACATAACATGTCTGTACTACTCCATTCATTACTAATACAAATAAACACATGCTGTTGCATTTTCCTGTTTTATTCCTCTTAATACATATTCTTGTTCTTCTCCTATCTCTTTTTTCCCTCTTCTTCATCTTCACTTTCTAAAAGTGCAAAATGTTTTTTTTTGATATATCAATAACCTCTTCTCTAACTACCTTTACCAGTTCCAACATTTCTAAAGAAACCAATATCCCCACACCACCTTCTGTAATAATATCTCCCACTATTTCTCTTTCTTCTGAACTTTCCTCTTCATTTATTGCATCCTTTACTACTATTATAGGACAGTCGACCAGAAGTTCCCAGATTATGTACATTTTGTACAAACCAGCTTATCATTTTTGCTGTATGCCCCCTTTCCCTACACTGGCCACACCTTTGTTTGTTAATAGTCTTAAACTAAATAATTTTCATCCCCATAGAAATAACATGCTTTAGGTTGACCCCAGTGTTGAACAAATCCTTTCTTACCATAAACAATTACCACATTTGAAATGTGTTGAATTTTCCCTTCCTTAACATTCATTGTTACCCACATTTCCTAACTACTAGTCCATGCAGTTCTTTCTTCAGATTTTTAATGTCACATACTTACTACATAAAGGGAGGTTTTAACTCATACTCATTCACATTTGAAGTAATGAATTGCACATTTATTTTCTTTTTAGCTGAAATCCGAAACTCTGACGAGGTGATATCATATTTCTTTTTTTGTCAGTCTTAGTCATAAATTGTTCCAGAAAACTAAAGCTTTAAAATGTCACTTCACAGAAATTTTCAGCTCCAAAATGTATTAATGCTTTTATGTCTTTAATGTCAAAGGCTAATGACAAAACAATGCTGTCCATAATATCATACTGTCCATAGTATTGTTTTTACTTTTTATTTGTACCACGGTGGTACAGAGGTAGCGTTGTTGCCTCACAGCAAGAGGTTCTCCTGTTTGATTCACGGCTGGAGTGCCTTCTGTGTAGAGTCTGCATGTTCCCCCCGTGGTCGAGTGGCCTCTGAAAGACATACGTAAATGGCCGTGCCTTCACTGAAGGTTGGGCATCAGGCTGACAACTTGGCACCATAAAAAAATCTACTGCCAATCATTAGCGGACCAGAGTTCCACTGTGGTGACCCCTAACAGGGAAAAGCTGAAAAGACAAGCATTTGTACCACCAGACAACTTCTCTGTGCCTGTTTAAAAACTGCAAATTTTTGTCCTCTCTCAGTCCCTTATTACATTCTTCCTTGCCTTGCTTGCATAAGTCCTTTCTTTTAACAAAAACTCTTAACCTCTGCTTCACCAACTGAGAATATCTATAATGTTGTCCCATTACCAGCCACTACTTCTGTTTCCAACTTTTAACTTTCTTCATCCTGTAATACTTTCTCCACCATGTCTCTCTATCATGGTTCCCATTAGCTCATTAGCTCTGCCTGGATCATTAGGTTTATCAACACTGGAGACTCCAATGCTCTGATTTTCATCTCTGTAACAATTATTTAATTTTCTTCCTTAACAAGTTTTCTGTTACTTCTCTCTTCATCTTTGCTGTATTTCCCTCCACCTTGGAATTCCTGTAATTGCAAGCTCTTCAGCACCACCTAGTAGCTCCAAATATTAATTCCATTCCTATCACCAAAAAGACTAGGGAAAGTTCGTTGGTGCCCTGGCCAACTTTCCCCTAGTCAATATGGATACCATTTGCACCCACCATGAAAAGAGTACTGCCACTATCTGGGTCAACAAATGTAAATAAATAAATACACAGAATAAACAGCAATTCAGCTTACTAAGGGGCCAGAAAATTATAGACTTTATTGTCAACAACATTACCCCCCCCCCATGCACCACCTTACAGTATTTCCTTTCCTGGTTAAATCTGACCACAAACTATTGGCATTCTCTTTTAAAGTCTTAAACATCCATGCAGGGAACAGTTTTATATTTAAGAACTCCATATAACAAAACATATTCAAATTCTATAATATAGTCTTGAAATTTACTTGTACCATTACCAGTTCCCATGTAGCCACAGCTAAAACTAAATTATACTCCCACCTAAAAAATTGTATAGATCTGGCAGTCACCACTAGAGATAAATATAATCATAAATTTAAAAACAAATCACCTTGGTGGTCCACCAGTGTAAATAAGCTTTATAAAAATGAAAAAAATCTATAGATATGTGTCTCAGAGGATTCCCGTTCTCTGGACAGGGTCAATATCCATGTATAACAGAGTTCATCCCAAACCCTATTAAAAGAAACCTTGACCAATGAATGGGAAATCAGAAATTTACCCTAGATCTAGCCTCCATGTCACTGACAGAGGCAGACAGTAATGCCCAAGCTAACATCCTCCCACCCCCCTGCATAACTTCTAGAAATTTCCTAAAACATCCCCTGTTAATAAATGTCTATGACACATGGATTGGACTGCATGGCTAGGCTCATAATGACCCTGGTGGTTATTAGCCTAGTATATAACTAGGAAACTATGAACCTAAAATCCTATAACAGATCTAAATTTTCCCACACTATAGTCCATTTTCACTATAGAATCAATCAACATTATCTGTAAGGAACAAAAAATGACCACTAGGAAGATCAAAGCAAAGCATAAATTGAAACTAGCATCTGAAATCAGGTTCAGTTATAAACTCTTCTTTAATTACAACATAATATGAAGAAAAACACCCAACAATGTTCTGAACTGATACAAAAAGTCATAGCTAATATACGTGCAGTTAAATTTGGTGTTAACTTCACCCAAGAAATATTCAGCAGAATTCCATAATAACTAAATTCCCCAGCATCCCCTAAGATCATCAAAGAACATGCCTTAATTTATTTCACAGAAAACTAAAAAATACCATCTCCATAGGTTCAGAAAATGTACTTGGATGTCTAAATATCATCAGACATACCCTTATGGAACCCCTCCTGAACTTGTTTAGCTTACATTTAGCTGCAGGTATGTCCCTGAATTATGGAGAAAGGCTGCTGTGATGTCTTCTCATAAGAGGGACCATACCACAGATTGCAGGAACTATATATCAAGTCTAATTTGCCTAGTCTAACTTGTAAATGAATGAAGCACATCGTGTCTGACTTCTATGACTATAATATCAAATACTTCCTTCAATCAGAGAGACACTCAGTTGTTTGTACACAGCCTACATGGATATTGTCAAGGTGTTCAACATCATCTCCCTTGCTGGTATTCAAAACAAGCTAAGAGACCTAAATATAGATTTCTACATGAAAGGTGGATAGCGTACTGACTGAAAGACAGTTTCATAGATTCACAGGTGTTTACTAGGCTAATGACTACAAGGGCCTTTTTAAGGCTAGCCATGCATCCCAAATCTCTGGCAAGCTCTGATGCCCTTGATAAGTGTAATCAGGGGCTTGGAAGATTAAATATTTACAAGCAGGGGCCTGGGAGATTTTAAAGTTCTAGCTTGAACTTGATAGCAGCAGTAAAGTAAAAATATGGTAAAAATGTTAGCAGTAGACATGTTTAGATAAACTTTACCTGGTAATAAAAAATGGGTTATTATGTTTTTAATATGTTTTTTATGCATATGTTTTTTATGTATATGATTTTATGTTGGTCATATGACTTTGGGCTGCATGTCATGTGACATTCTGATTTGTATTTAAACTCACCTGTCTTTAGAGTTTATATTAGCATTGAGAAAGGGTTACACCCGAAAGCTTTGCTGTTTGCTTTTTTATAAAACGTGGTTTTGTCTACAACTTTGTTCTTTATTTAATAAAAAATGGGTTCAAAGAAGTGATCCTAAAAAATTGATAAGCTTATACCATAAGTGGAATACTTACTAGTTTATGAGGCATCGCATTGCTAAGGTTCTATGCTATTACAGAGAATTCAAATGAAAAACTGAAATGCATGACTTAAATGTGGTTGTTTCAATGTAGTTGTTCCAATGTCTAGGATAATTAAGTTATCCTGTGTCACTGGGTTACATCCAAGATAATGCAATGTACTGCAGTTTTAGAAAAATGGTGATTCAAGCCCTAATTGATTCTGGAAACATGATTTCCATTGTCAAGCTTTCAATAGTATGTGTAAGTATAAAATTAATAAACAAAAAGTGGAGGCAGTATACATTCACAGTAAGAGAAATGAGTGCCCCTTACATATGTAGAAATTCAGACAGTTCTGGGAAAACTTTTGCATCCTGTGACTGTAACCCATAACATGACATATGGAGAAGGATTTCCCTGTTTTAAAGATTCATGGAAAATAGAGGAAGTGGAAGAATCTGTAGATACAGTGTAGCATGCTGATACATCATACAATAAAGAAATGGGATTAGAGAACAAAAGTGGTGAGACTCACACACAGATTCACAATCAAAACTGAGAGAAGGATGTTTGCATAGAAGTTACAAAGGAGCTAGAATATGGTTGCCCTTAAACAGTAAAAGGAGTCCTGTTTGCTGTCAGAACCATGTTCCAGTGATAGAACAGAAATCTAAAACTTCAAGAGATGACAGTTTAAAACCAAAATATGAATTAGCAAATCATGAAGGAAAAAATAATACAAGATAGAAGTCAACACAGAGACATGCAAGAAGCATCAGCACAGGAAAAGAAAGATACTTGAGTGGGACATCAGACTAAGATCTGCACAGAAAGTGAGATCAGCTGGCAAACACAGAGCTCTGACCTGGTTTCTGCTAGTGTAAAGTGAAAGTGGACTGTAAACACACAATAAAACTGTGAACTATGAAGAAAAGTAAAACTGGCAATAGGTTCAATTCTCAGATACCCTTTGCAATGAATGGGCAACATAAGGTAGGAAAGGAAGCCACAGGATGGTTTCCAGTGAAACTAAGTATGGGAGAGCAACCTAAAAAGAAAAGAGAGCAGTCAAGAGGCCTGCATTGATAACTAAGAAAGTAAGCAAGTAAGGAGTTATTGTTTAGAACTGTTGTTTACAGTGGAAGCCATAGGAGAAGCTACGGTACTTGCGTTTTGGGGGAAATAAAATACACCTTCCACTTTG
The DNA here is from genome assembly GCF_019279795.1 of Protopterus annectens. NCBI lineage: Eukaryota > Metazoa > Chordata > Ceratodontiformes > Protopteridae > Protopterus > Protopterus annectens. The sequence continues at coordinate 814,610,437 of NC_056746.1, forward strand.
AGGGAAGACACTGAATATGTTAATTCTGTGTTAGTGGACTTACAAGTAAACATAAACTTTAAAAAGAACAATGGGAATATAATACATAAGTAGGACAATATAGAGCATAACAAAGGTTGGAGATGAGGGTGTTGAAAAAGATGTTCCCATAACTTCTTGCCCATATTTGAGTTAAAAATGACCTGTCATATAGGGTAAGTAAGGAAAGGGAAGAAATTCTGCCACAGCTTCCAGAACCAAAATCTTGTAGAATGCTAGTATTGACACTGGCCTATACTCACATGGTAAAAGGTCTCGTGATGTGGGCACAACTACACAACTAAAGCAAGAATATTAACCAGATTTTACTGGCCATGCATAATGAAAGAGATACAGTAATTCTGCACTGTTGACCAAAACACCAGAAGGCAGCACCCCACCCCACCCCAGCCTGGATATACAAGTTCCTTGGTACCAATGCGTATCATAGATGTACTGTGTTGGATGCATTGTAGGGCTTTTAGTAAAATCCAGCAATGTGTATGAAGCCATACTAGACACAATGGATTATGCTACCACATTTCCAGAAATACTGCATTATGCAAAGCTAATGCAGTACTTTTCTTGTCCAGAGTAGCTATTGCTAAGTAGATACTTATTGACAAAGGCACTCTCTTTTTATTGAGGGTATTCTATCAGTTTTGTCAACAAGTTACACTTTTGTAGTTGAATAGATCAGTGTGTCATCTACATCTTATAGATAATTAGCAAGTGTGTTTAATAAAACATTGAAATTTTAACTGAAATGATTTATGCAGACTGAAAAAACTGTGACCAGTTATTAATTTGCTTTCTGTTTGCAATCAGACAGGTGCCATAGCTTTCTGCTTGGCTTACCCCCATTTTAACTTCTGTATTGCAAGCATTTCAGAGGGCAGCTTGGCATATCTAAACAAACTTAGGAATACCACTATCGAACATTTACCTCCAAGATTAGGGATAAAGCAAAGCATAATTAGAAAAAAGGACCACAATTAGCAACACTTTTTTAAATATATGTACTATTAACTAAAAATGCCTCAAAAATATATCACTTTAGGAGGGATAGAGCAAAATCATGAGAAAGAATAAGGGGCATCCCTAGAAATAAGGTTAAGTTAAGAGGCATGCTTGGGAAATAGGAAAGATACCATGTTAGTTTGTAGGACTGATCAGAGCTAGCAAGGCTGATAACAAGGTACTACATGCAGAAAACCCAAGGAATTGCAAAAATGTATTTATAAAAAGAATCCTCAACTTTGACAATTTGGCCAGAGCTTAGACACTTATTTTAGTGTTTTCTACAGAAAATACATTTTTGACCAAATGGTAGGCGCCATTTTAAATGATGGAAAGAATACATTCATTAAACTACATGATTAAACTGTCAGGAAAGGGAAAGGCAGAACAAATTGATCATGTTAATGTACCAAAGCCAAGGAAGAAAGCAAAATTTTGCTGAGAGATTGCAAACTGAAGTTCCTACAGGACAGACCATGGTGTCTATATCTGAAGTCTCTGAAGTATAATCCCTGTAAAAGTGTGAATGCAGGAAGTATGAGAATTTCTCTTAAGAAGCAAAGGAGAATTTTCATAAATGCCTGAGAGACTTAATTTGATAGAAGATAAAACAAAGATAACACCTGTAATGAACATTAGATTGACATTTTACAGAGCACCAGAATCACAAACACTAGCTGCGGTGGTGCAGTGGTAGCATTGTTGCCTCACAGCAAGAGGTTCCCCCATTTGATTCTCGGCTGGAGTACGGGGAGTGCCTTCTGTGTGGAGTCTGCATGTCCTTCCCGCAGCTGGGTGGGCATTCGAAAGACATGCGTAAATGGGCCTGCCTTCACTAAAGGTTGAACGTCGAGCTGGCACTTCGGCATTTGTGAAAATCTACTGCTAATCATTAGCAGACCAGAGTTCTGCTGTGGCGACCCCAAACCGGGAAAAGCCGAAAGACAACAACAACCAGAATCCAAACACTGCTGGCAGGAGAAGATGTTAAAAAAATCTTAAATTAGGTGTGACTGAGGAGTCAAAGAGTATCCAATGCTCTTCCTTTCTTTGGGTGGCTCTAACTCTTTATCTTATCTTCATATGTCCTAGATTTGAGCAAGTCTTTATAGTAACACATATCCTTATGTAAAACTGACAGTCTGTGCATGCTGATGATAGTGTACAGTGTATACCTCCCTGTATTAAAAATATATATATTCATATATGACCCATGAAACTGTTATTTTTAATCAAAGATGTTTAGAAATGATGCAACTGATGTCAAGGATGTCTGAATAAGGAACTGTTGCTCATGAATGGAACTGACTGCAAATGATGAAACAATGCAAATGATGTCCATGATGTCTATATAATGGAGATGTTCTCCCCAGGCCTTTGCTGAAAAAGGGCACAGCTCAATCAGACATTCCCAGTAAACAAATGCCAATAAATAAGTACATTTGATAAGAGAACATGGCTCTTTACAATAGTTAAGTAGGCAACTGATGGAGATACAAAGTTGTGCCAGAGGACACTATTTCTCCAACTCCTTTATTTTACTGTGATCTAGAGGCCTTGCTTAGCCAAAAAAATGCTGATATGCTATCCCGGGCCTACCATGCATCATGACAATTCCAAAATTCCAGATTTTGTACTGGGTATCTGTAATGAATAAATATTGATATTGTCTGCTTCATAACTGATGGAGTCGATTGTGCCTCTCCTGCTGCTACTTGTTCTTCAGGTGTATCTTAATACTTCAGGTTTCTGTTTTGTTTTCCTACCAGGCTCTTTACCTTTGGTATCTGTTACCTTGATAGCTTCATGAGGGCTCATCTTTGTTTGGTTTCCAGAAAGCACTTAAATCCATTCTTTTGGATTGACTTCTGACAGGGTGGGATCATTTTATCATTATTATATGATTGTTAGTAATACTTTTATTTAGCTACTAGTTTAGCTATTTAGTTAATTTTGTTTTCCATGTTTTATTGCATTATAAATTGTTAGTATCATTTTGATGGACACAATGCTTTGGGTTAAGACACTTAAATGAAAGCAGCAAACTGGGAAGTAAGTTCCTAACTGAAAGATACCTGAAGGAAGAACAATGGACTTTCAATGTGCTAAATGACAGTCTTTTTCCTGAAGGTGGTGTGGGACTGACCTCTGTTATTGAGATGCAACTAAGGTACTGTTTATTCTGACTGGAAAACTGTAAAGAAAAGCGAGTTGATACTTTAGTTTGTTGATTGTCAAATAAACCTGCTTTTCCATCTGTTGTTGTGTATATGTATGCAAGGATTCACTTCAGAAGCTCAAAATACTGAAATCTTAAATTTCAGTATCTCGAGCCCAAGAAGTAAAATCCACAAAACAACCAAAACTAAAAATCATGAAATTCAAAACCTCCAGTATTCAAGGTTTTAAATTTCGCAATTCTGAACTTTCGCTATTATGTGGATTCAGCTTTTTGAGCTTGAAATACTGAAATTCAAGATTTCAGTACTCCGAGCTTTTGAATGGAACCTGTATGCATGTATTGAGATGTATACTTGTATATGAGGAAGTACAGATAGGTAATAGGAGATATAGCTGATACTTAAGTACTGGAATGTGTAGAATGACACAGCAGAAATTAAGGTGTTTGTTTAAAAGTTAGCAATAGGATGTAGAGAAGAGTATAGTTGATAGATCAGTGACAGTATTTCTAGTAGAAAATAGAAAAGTTAGTAATAGAATGTAGAGAAGAGTATAGTTGATTGATAAGAGACAGCATTTCTAGTAGAAATGAACACTGAAAAAAAAAGTAGGCCAGAGAAAGTGTAAAGGATGCAGTGTGTGTGAGGAGTTGTGTGAGGAATACACCTATGCTCTCCACCCTTATAAAACCCTACAACAACCTAAAAAACCTTCACTCATCTAACAAAACACTAAGATGTAACAATCATATAATAATGATAATACATTCCTACACTCCTATATGCTTCCCCAATATATACTAACCTTTCTAAATACAACATCAATAAGCTTACAGCAGCCTACAATAACATTGCAAGATTTGCCACTGCCTCCCCATATAAAACACATCACTGCCAGAACCTCCACTACCTAGGATGGCTAGAACTACCCCACCTAATTCAATACTATCAGCTTTCCATAGCCCAGAAAGCCCTTCACCACCCTGAAAATACACCTATGCTCTCCACCCTTATAAAACCCTACAACAACCTAAAAAACCTTCGCTCATCTAACAAAACACTGATTCAAACTTCTCTATCAAAGAACACCGCAGGTGACTCTATATTTTCCAACTCAGTTGGTAAGATTTGGAATCAACTTCCTCCAGATCTAATAGCCCAAACTTCCATCACACTATTTAAAACTAAACTAAAACACTTTCTAACCAATCACTGGCTATGCTCATGCAACAACCCAAGCTGATCTTTACAACTCCTCACACATACTGCATCCTTTACACTTTCTCTGGCCTACTTTTTTTCAGTGTTCATTTCTACTAGAAATGCTGTCTCTTACCAATCAACTATACTCTTCTCTACATCCTGCTGTGTCAATCTACACATTCCAGTACTTAAGTATCAGCTATATCTCCTATTACCTATCTGTACTTCCTCATATTGTGGTTTAAATGTCTTGAGTACTTTTGTGCTTGAAATACCCTATGTAATGTGTATATTCTTTTTGTGTTTGAAATAACTTATGTATTGTGTTTATATATTTTTTTACCATGTATTAGATAGCGGAGCTTTTCTCCTCGGGCCTCCACTGAAAATGGACATGTATCCAGTTGGACTAGCCCGGTTAACAAATGTAAAATAAATAAAATAAATAAAAAATGTATGCATGTGTATATATATATATATATATATATATATATATATATATATATATATATATATAAAATCCAAAAAAAGAGGCAGGAAACCACTAAAGGGTGCAAGGATTATTATTAATCACATGAAAAATATGATCCTGTTCATCCATAAATATTGTAATAATCCACTTTATTACAGACGCTATACAATCACACCTCACAGTAGACCCAGGGTTTTGCCCTTTGCATTTATCAATACTGTTGTTAGATGTAACCTTTTCTTTTTATATATGTATGCAATCACATGATTTTTAAAACATATTATTCCATTACGGACATGATTCAAATTAAAATTAAATTGCATTCACATATGAAACCTCCCATCATCATATGTATCAAACCTAGTAATTAGAATACAGTTCAATTAAAGACATATAAATGAACGTGACATTAACATAAAATGACACACCATAGCAACACCTAATGGTTGAAAACATTTATACACTCCTTTCTTTTTTAACCTGCTTAAGTTCCTTATTCAGATCCATTTAAAACATAGCCCCCAGTTTGATAATCCACCTTCAAAATAGTACGCTTAGAATGGCACAATTTAACCAAATTTCATTAAGAAATGGTATGTCATACGCAATGTTGTTTCTCAAATGTTCGTACAGCTATTAGTTGATTTATATGAGGAACAACTTCCTGGCTTACAAGATAATGTGAGTGCAGCTGTAAATTAGGCTCATAAGTTCACTAACAACCCAATTTACTGCCAACAAGAAAGGTTTGGAAGAATTGGATAAGGAACGTCAATTTAGAAAACAAAAGAAATGTAAGAGGTTTAAGGAACTACAAAACTGATATTTTTTTGTAGAAAAAACAGAAAAGAAGTGTTCATTTTGCTAAGTTCCTTATTGATGAAAAAGGATTCCAACTGAATGTAAAAAGGTAGAGTAAAGGTTCTATCTTGCAAAATTATGATTTAAATGCTGATTTTTTTTCTCAAATACAAACACTGAGGAAGGCTCTGTGGAGTTGTTCTCTTCTAATAAATGTTCCAACACTTCTGTTCTTTTAAGACTAGAAAGAATGCTTCTTATGATCCAGGAAATGCTGAAATAAATACATTTATTGTTGTTAACATAACTGATGTTTCTCTTGCAAATGTCAGTAAATGTTTGCTGCATCAGTATATAAAAGGAAGATGTTAAATCTCACTGTATTGTTAAAGCTGAAGAATAAAACCTGGGGCGTATTGTGAGGTGAGATTATATGAACTCTGTAATAAAGCTGATTACTATAATATTAACCTAATCCTAACACCACCACTTCCCCCAACCTCAACCTTACACCTTAACTTAATAAAAAGATAGTGTTGGGGGGGCTGTTTGAACACCGGGGGGGGGGGATACTTTTCCTTCCTCGATCGTATGTGTGTTCGATGTTTAGGGTATTCAGTCTTCTGCATGTTCATACTTCTTATTGCCAGTTTTTAATCACAACATTGAAAACATTCAATCATGTAGAAGACAACCATATATACTATATATATATATATATATATATATATATATATATATATATATATATATATATAATTTATTTATTTGCAGTTTGTTTGCCAAAATAGTTTATGTTGCTAATGGAGTTTATGTAGGATTGGAGCAGGACCATTCCCACTGGTATGTTAGGTATGAGTAAAGTAAGGTTTTAAAGGAGGAGAGGCTGCCAGTGGTATGAATAAGAGGTGGGGGGAGTTCCAGAGGCATGCTAGAGAGGAAGACAGTAGATGTTTACCTGGTGGGTGGGCAAGTTTGTGCAGTTCAATCAGATTTTGCGTGTTAGATCTTAGGAGTCTATTTGGTAGGTGCATTGTAAAGGTGGAGGCAAGGGAAGGACAGAAAGAGGGGCTGAGATGAGTTTGTCAGCTTGAGTGAGTTGAATGTAGGTGAGGTAATTGGGGAGCTCTAACCAATTCACTTTATGAAGAGCAATACAGTGATGATGTGTGGAGGATCTGTGACCTGTTGTAAATTTTGAAATTTTGTTGTAACAAGAGGAGAGTTTTGTCTTCAGAGAGGATTGCAGGTTAGTAAGGAGTGGGGCACCATATAGGAGGAATAGGATGAGGTACGTGATAGAGAGAACAAACTTGGCAGAGGGAGAGATGTAGTGAATGTGGCGATAATGCATGCCTAGTTTCTGATGCATTTCTTTGATATTTACTTGCAGATGGGTATCAAACTTGAGCTGGTCATCAATGAGGACTCCTAGTAGTTTTGCATTGGATACTATTTCAAGAGGTGTATTGTTCTGACTGGTGCTGGAGAATGAGTTTTTCTCAATGGTAGTGGTTTTAGAAGGGGTGAATATCATACGTTTAGGTGTTGATGCATTGAGTGCCAGGTGGTTATCCAACATCCATTGCTCAGTATAAGAGAAGGCATCTTGGGTTAATTTTATTAGTGTGGAGATGGAGGTGGCAGAACATATAATTGTTGAATAATCTGCATATTGGATATGTTTTGCATTAGGGATTGTCTGGTAGAAGTCATTTATGAAGATATTGAACAGTAGGTGACCTAGAATGGAACCATGGGGTACATCTGTGGGAGTATTAAGGAATGGGGATGTGGCTTTTTTCCATTTGACTGCTTGTTGCTTATTTGAGAGGTAACTGGCAAACAAATTAATACAGGAGAGGGATAAATATAGTTTAGAGAGTTTAGTTAGGAGAAGGTTGTGAGAGATGGTATTGAAGGCCTTAGAGAGGTCAAGGAGGAAGGTGGACGCAATACAGCCAGAGACTTGGGCCTTGTTAACAGCTTCTAAGAAGGAGAGGAGAGCAGTGGTAGTGCTGTGGCCGGGCTTGAATCCATGTTGTGTGGGAGTTAGAAAGTGGTTGTTTATGAGATAGGGTAAAAGTTGTAGGTGGATACATTTTTTGAGAAGTTCAGAGTTGGGGTATAAGATGGGGATATGACAAAAATGTGGGATATTGTTGTTGTTGCCCTCTTTGTGAAAGGGGATAATACAGGGCTTTTTCCACAGTTGGGGTACACAGCCTTCTTTGATTGAGTGATGTATTAGAATGCATATGGGGAAGGCAATGGCTTCTGCAGCTGTCTTTAGAAAGTAGGTGCGAATTTGATCAGGGGTATTAGAGTATGGTTTCAGGTTCTGAAGAAGTTTTTTTATAGTAGATATACGGATGGGGTTCATAGAGAAGGGAGGAGGTTGGGAGGTGGAAATAATAGAGAAGGAAGAGCTAGGGAAAGGTAGAGATGGGGGAAATAGGATTGTTGGTGAAAGACGATGTTAGTTTGGTTATGGAATCAATGAAGAAAGAATTAAATTGGGTGGCTAAATCTATGTTGGAAGCATTTGGATCAGGGCAGGGGGTTTCTTTTTTACCTGAGTTGAAAAGAGAGAAGATTCCATGCCAGATTTTTTTTTGTTTTGTTTTGTGGTTATTTTGGAGTGTAGAGAAATAGGATTTGCGGTCTAAAATAATAAGTTTTTTACTTTGTTTTGAAGTGTTTTGTATTTATTAAGGGTGGTGATAGTTTTGTTTTTGTGGTAGTGTTTCCAAGCTTTGTCTTTGAGTTGCATGATGTTTAAGGTAGCTTTTGTTAACCAAGGGATGGAGTTACTTTTAATTCATTTCATTTTCAGGAGGGCAAAGCAGTCTAATAGGTTTAAGAATGTTGTATTACAGTAGATAATGGGATTTTCTAAGGATAGAGTTTTTAGTGGGCTCCAGTTTATTTGTTTTAGTGAGTTTGAGAAGGTATTGAGGTTGAAGATTTTTAGGGAACGTGTGGAGATATAGGTGTAAGATAGCTGTACGGAGGAGGAATGGCGATGAGCAAAAGTAGGAAAGTGGTAACTGAGTGGGTTGAGAAGGGTATTACTATTAGAGAAGTAACGAGAGTGAGAGACAAGAATCCAGTCAAGGGTGCTTCCAGATGAATAGTCCTTGGAAGGTCTGGCTGTGGAATTGATGTGCTGATAAAAGTTGTAGAGGTTTATATTTAGGGAGTTTGTAGGAGACTGAATGGTGATCCAGTTAATATTTACGTCACCTAGGATTATAGTCTCATTGGTGATATTGATGAAGAACCAGGAGGGAATATCTTCAAGGATTGCGACATTATTTCCAGAAGGAATATATAGGGTGACTATAGATATATGTTTATGTCTGTTTACCGGAAGTATTAGTTCTGCATTAGCAAATTGGGGAATAGGTTTGGTACAGGGAATAACTGAGAGGGAGTATAAGTAGAGGAGAGTGATTCCACCACCTTTTTTGAGTGTTCTATCTTTTTTAATGATATGGTAGTCGGGTGGTATTAATTCAGAGTCTTTTATATGGGGCTTCAGCCAAGTTTCAGAGATGGGGAGGATATCAGGCTGATTGTGGACAATCCTGGCATGGAGGTTAGGGATTTTGTTACATATACTTTGGGCATTTAGTGCTGAGAAAAGGACAGATTTTCCAACTGAGTGGGGAGTACAGGGGGGTAGGGTTAGGGTGAATGTTGCCAAAGAGTAGGTTGGTAATAAGTTGGTGAATATGGGAAAAGAGATATTTAGATTGCTTAGTATCTAGTTTATGAGTTATGTACTTTGAGGGAGTAGAGCTAATAAGGGCAGGAGGAGAATATTTGGGGGTAGGTCTGAGTTTGTAGGGGAAAAGTAAATAATTATTGAAGGAGTAGACATAGATGGATACAAAGGTTGAAGACTGTGTGTGTTGAATGGGGAGTGGACAAGTTGTATGGAAAGGGGGAAGTGACTGGCATTTAGAGGTCTGGTAAGATAGTTTAGATAGGATAGGATGAGAAAAAAAAGTATTTGAGTTATTAAAGAGGCAGATTTTGTGAGCATAGTGTTTGTTTAAGAAATAAGCTGGGGGAAGTATAGAGTTAAGTGGGTGGGGGATGAGCTATAAGTATGGTTAGATTTTGCAGGATGGAGAGGGGTGGGATAAATTAGTAGGGGTTGCGTGGAGGAAGTAAATTATGGGTGGGGATGGGATGAGTCTATTGGGTGTTGAAGGTGGTGGGTGTGGTTTTGTGTCTATAAGTGTAGAGGTACTGAGGGTGGGTGGGATTTGAGGGCAGGGTAGGGGAGTGCAGTGAGCCTGCAGGGCGAATGGAGTGGGTAGAGCCAAGGAGAAGTAAGAAGACAAGTCAGTGAAGAACAATCAGCAAAGCAGAGAACAGGCTCAGAGGTAAGGAGACACAGGGATAAGGCAACTGGTTCACTAGGTATGGAGGTAGAGAGAAGCAGAAAAATTCACAGGAGTTTGAAGCTGAAACCAGGCCAGTAGTAGAATTAGTAGAAAAGTTACTATATATGGTAATGTAAAATAGAATGGTTGGCATCAGTGTACACTGAGCAACTAGAAGGATAAGCCACAAGCAGTGAGAATAGTGCGAAGGGGCTTGGAGAGTAAAAGGGAGAGTAAGTCAACAATAGGCTGCTAGTGAATGCATGCGGGGTTAATATACAACATTAGCAAAGTATAAGATAAATGTCACAGAAGGGTACATACACATTGTATTCAATTCTTGGGGGAAGGCAGAAAAGTAACAGCAAGCACTGCAGGATCTCCTTAGGCAACTCTTTTCATGGGCAGGAGGCCAGGGTACCATATAGAACCATGGAAGACATCTGGGTTGGTTTACACACAGGAAAGGCAAACTGTAAAGAAAAAAAAATAACAGTTATTAGCAAGGTTACAATATATCAACTGTTAGAATGGGAAAGTGGTCTTAAGTTAGATAGTTCTATTTGAATGGAAGTAGATAGCTTGGGGGTAGGCTTAAAGTGGGTGTGTATGTTTAGAGTATGAGGGGGGATAGCAACACTAAATTAGTCATGCAACATAAAACACAGATACAGTGCAATGCAACAGCAAGAAAAAAAAAAACTGTTCCATAAGCAGTAAATCACATCTCTATAAATGCAGCACTTCAGGAATGAGTAGTAGAATATTACAAATGTATCCTTAGAATGTTACAAAGCATCAACAGTGGGATGTTACAAATGAATCAGCAATAGAATGTTACAAATGTATCAGCAGTGGGATGTTACAAATGTATCAGTAGTGGGATGTTACAAATGAATCAACAATAGCATGTTACAAATGTATCAGCAGTGGGATGTTACAAATGAATCAGCAATAGAATGTTACAAATGTATCAGCAGTTATAAAATCAAAGCAGTACTCAGGAACAAGCAAAAAGAATTTCAGATGTATCAAAGGTTAAAGTTTAAACACAGGGAGGGGCAGCAGTTACAGTTCAGTGTATGCAACACAGTTGAATATTTTAAATATCACAACAGATATAGAAAGGGGCAACAGTTACAGTTCAGTGAACGCAATGCAGTTAAATATTCCAAATATCACAACAGATATAGAATGGGGCTTTGGTTTCAGCAGAAGGATGGTGCAAGTATTACAGTGGTTAAAGTTAAGAACAGAATGGGACAACAGTTACACTTCAGTAAAACTCAACACTCAAGAGTGAGCAATTAGTGTATTATGTCTTTCTATGAGTAACAGCACTTTAAATATTTAATATATAGTAGGACAGTAGTTTTTGCACACATTAAGTATGACAGAATGGGGCAGCAGTTACAGTTCAGTACAATATAGTGCTCAAGAGCTAGCATTTAGGCATTAAGTCTTTCAATGAGTAACAGCACTTGAAATATTTAATACATAGTAGGGCAGCATTTATTGCACACATTAAGTGGGACACACTCTAGCAGCCATTGATAGTTGAGTCATTTTAAGTCAAGGCAATTGCAGCTCTACATATACGGTTGGAGGTGAGAGATTTTCACAGTAAAACTGTGATAGAACAATACAAACTAGAGGCCAGTTGCAGTATTCAGAAGTGATCCATACTCTGTAATGTACACCTGCAATATCAAGCTATCACGGAATTATGGTGGAAATGGAAGCAGATAGGCATTTATATTGTACTGGTTATGCAGATAAAAGCATTGGCAGAAATAGCTTAGCTGATAACAAACAATGGAGCAGCTATTAATACATTAAAGGACACAGAAACCAGGCCTAAAAATGGTCCAATCAGAAAGACTTAAAAGCTTACTTGAAATAGCAACAGCTGACCAACAAGTGTGCCACAGGCACATATTCCTTATTATGAAATTATAACTTGTGAGAGCACTTACCCCCAAGTGGAGCCAACAGACTAGCGCAGGACAGGACTGGAGGGGCCTAGAGAGTTACTTTAAAAATGGCGCTACAAGTACTGGTGTCCCTATATAGATTTAGGGGGCAGATAGTAGACAAGAAGGAGGGAGAGGGATAAAGCAGGAAGCAAGAGTGGTGACTGAATAGAGGGGATCAGGGGGGAAGAGGCAAGGAAAAATGGAGTCAGATAGAGCCAAGGAGTATGAAGAAGACAAGTCAGCTAAGAAAAATCAGTGAAGCGGAGAACAGGCTCCGAGGTAAGGAGACACAAGGATAAGGCAACTGGTTCATGATGTATGGAGGTAGGTTGAAGCAGAAAAATGTACAGGGGGCTGAAGCCAAAACCAGGCCAGTAGTAGAATTAGTAGAAAAGTTACTATGTGTTGTAACATAAAATAGAGTGGTTGGGAATGGGTAGATGCTTCTACCTAGTGGCCACACTGAGAAACTACAAGGATAAGCCACAAGCAATTAGAGTAGTGGGAAGGGGCTTGGAGGGTAAAAGGGAGAGTAAGTCCATGATAGGCTGCTAGTGAATGCATGTGGGGTTAATATACAACATTAGCAAGGTATAAGATAAATGTCACAGTAGCGTACATCCACATATTCAATTCTTAGGGGAAGGCAGAAATGTTAGAGTAAGCACTGCAGGATCCCCTTAGGTAACTCTTTTCATGGGCAGGAGGCCAGGGTACCATATAGAACAATGGGAGACACCTGGGATGGTTTGCACACAGCAAAGTCAAACTGAAAGAAAGGAATAAATAACAGTCATTAGCAAGGTGACAATATATCAGCTACTAGAATGGGAAATAGGTCTTAAATTAGATAGTTATATTTGAATGGAAGTTGATAGCTTTAGGGTAGGCTTAAAGTGGGTGTGTATGTAACAGGAGCACTAGGGTCTAGGTAGACTATGAGGGGGGATAGCAACACTAAATTATTCTTGTAACATAAAATACAGATACAGTGCAATGCAACAGCAAGAAAAAAAATGTTCCATAAGTACGACAAACTTTCATTTGTCTCTGTAGTGCTTGCTGTCTTGTAGGCTATTTTGTCCCACCCTCCCTCTCTGTTGGTGTCTTGTTCTTATACTTGGTGGCTTTGCAGTTGCCCGCCCCTACTGTGACACACCTCCCAGTCTAGTGTCATTAGCTCATTCTGCTTAATACAGAGAGAACATTTGATAAGGCCTTCTGTTCCTCCTTTTTCCCTTTCAAAAAGTAAAACAAAACTTTTTTTTTCTTTCGCCTGAACCTTCTTGTGTTCTGACTGTCCTTCTCAAACATTTTGGAAATATACAGTATATTTCAGAGCATTTGTTATAACTGTATTTGCTATAACTGATTTAAGTATTTTTTTCTGGCTTTTTGATTATTTACTGCTTAGCGACTGCATTTTAGCCTGTTTATTCAGCTCTGCATTCTATTTAAACTGTTTTTGTGTTGATTAACTGTTTTGCACTTTTAAAAAGTTAGTTGTTGCTTAATTTTACCTGTAGGCTAACACACTCAAGTGCGCTAGCCGCTTAAAAGCATTTATAGCATTTACTGTCTGTTTTCCTCTGTTTTCTGCAAAAAGAAAAAAAAAAAAATCTTGTTTTCCCGCCTTACTGAACTAGAATAGTCCAGTCTTCAGAGTTTGCTGATCTCTGGGCTTTGTCTTGGTTCCTGTGCTATTCCATATCCTTATTAGGATAAAAGGAAGCGTCTTTGTTCACCAGTGGGAGTGGGAGCACTGAGCGGCCTATTTGTCCCTAGAGGAGTGGTTCCAGCCAGAAACTTGTAGTCTATTGGCCATTTTGGGTCAATTCCTAGCTCTTTTCAACCCCCTGTAATAAAGTCTGCTTTAGCACGCTTTTTCGCTTGTATTCAACTCAGCACAGCTCCTCGTGGTGTCCTGCAGAGTTCTACAAGCAGCAGAGAGCAAAAGAGTGACTTTTTCCTGATTTAAGTATTTTTTCTGGCTTTTTGATTATTTACTGCTTAGCAACTGCTTTTTCGCCTGTTTATACAGCTCTGCATTCTATTTAAACTGTTTTTGTGTTGATTAACTGTTTTGCACTTTTAAAAAAGTTATTTGTTGCTTAATTTTACCTGTAGGCTAACACACTCAAGTGCGCTAGCCGTTTGAAAGCATTTATAGCATTTACTGTCTGTTTTTCTTCTGTTTTCTGCAAAAAAGAAAAAAACAAAAAAAAAAAATCTTGTTTTCCCGCCTTACTGAACTAGAATAGTCCAGTCTTCAGAGTTTGCTGACCTCTGGGCTTTGTCTTGGTTCCTGTGCTATTCCATATCCTTATTTGGATAAAAGGAAGCGTCTTTGTTCACCAGTGGGAGTGGGGAGCACTGAGCAGCCTGTTTGTCCCTAGAGGAGTGGTTCCAGCCAGAAACTTGTAGTCTATTGGACATTTTGGGTCAATTCCTAGCTCTTTTCAGCCCCCTGTAATAAAGCCCGCTTTAGCTTGCTTTTTCGCTTGTATTCAACTCAGCACAGCTCCTCGTGGTGCCCTGCAGAGGTCTACAAGCAGCAGAGAGCAAAAGAGTGACTTTTTCCTGATTTAAGTATTTTTTTCTGGCTTTTTGATTATTTACTGCTTAGCGACTGCATTTTCGCCTGTTTATACAGCTCTGCATTCTATTTAAACTGTTTTTGTGTTGATTAACTGTTTTGCACTTTTAAAAAGTTATTTGTTGCTTAATTTTACCTGTAGGCTAACACACTCAAGTGTGCTAGCCGTTTAAAAGCATTTATAGCATTTACTGTCTGTTTTTCCTCTGTTTTCTGCAAAAAAAAAAAAAAAAAATCTTGTTTTCCCGCCTTACTGAACTAGAATAGTCCAGTCTTCAGAGTTTGCTGATCTCTGGGCTTTGGCTTGGTTCCTGTGCTATTCCATATCCTTATTTGGATAAAGGGAAGCTTCTGTGTTCACCAGTGGGAGTGGGGAGCACTGAGCAGCCTATTTGTCCCTAGAGCAGTGGTTCCAGCCAGAAACTTGTAGTCTATTGGCCATTTTGGGTCAATTCCTAGCTGTTTTCAACCCCCTGCTATAAAGCCTGCTTTAGCGCGCTTTTGTGTGATTTAGCGCGGAGTTGCCCATAGAGCACCATCGGGCAGCACCAGTTAAACAAGGTTAAACTATTTCTGGCTCCGTAAAGTCTGCTCTTCAATTTTTCCCTTAGAACTTCTCTACTTGCAATCTAAACAGTCTATTCTCTATCTCAATAGCTCAGCACTTGCTCCTAAAGCATTTTTATATAGGTAAAGTACTTGTATACTAAACAAAGTACTACATTAGCCTAGAATCCCCTTGAGTACCCATTTCCCTATAGGTCCCTTCTGACTCAGTTACACAGCAAACTTCTTCACTTTTTCTAGCATGTCGAAGGGTCAGTTGCTAGCGTCCTCTCCTGTTCAGCTGGTGAATCTGGGCATCCTGAGGCAATGTTACAATTGCCTCATGTACACAGACAACCCACTCCTTCTCCCACAAAACACAAATACATGTGAGAGATGCAACTATATAGCCAAACTGGAGGCTGAGCTCTCTCAACTCAGGACTGGCAAGACCAGACAAGAGGAGAAGGAAACCACGCACACCACAAACCCAGTTTCACATAGAACTATCACAACTGCAAAACAAACACATAAACACACAAAGACATACTCGGAGGCACTGATCAAAAATCTACCAAAACTACAGAGGCCTCCAAAGCAGACACCCAAGCAACTGCCACCTCAAGACATAAGACATGCAACACATAGTTCTCAAAGTCAGTGTGCTAAACAGTCACAGCCCTTAAGGCCAAACACAATGCCAGACACACTTGTTATAGGTGACTCCATAGTCAGACACACTGACGTCCCACTTACCAGACTGAACAAGGAAAAGATCACAGTAAGCTGCCTGTCAGGCGCTAGAATCCGCCACATAACACAAGCACTCAGGTCACTCCACAGCAAGTACAAGTATGACTCAGTCATTGTCCATGCCAGTGTGAATGACCTGAGACGTACCTCCCTGGACTACATGAAAAGAGACATAGAGGAGCTCTCAGATTATGTAGCCCAGGCCGGTATGACCCTGACCCTGAGCAGTATCCTACCCTCACCAAGAATGATGCCACAATACAGAGACAAAATGATCAGCTTTAATAATTGGCTTAATTACTGGTGTCATTCTAAGGGGATCCAATATCTGTCTTCCTGGGATGACATGCTTGACAAGCCACGCTGCTTCGCAAGGGATGGCTTGCACCTGTCACCCCTGGGCTTCCGGATATTGGCAAAGGCTCTTGCCACCCCCATAGTGCCTTTTTTAGGCAAGGTTCAAATGATAAACCTACCGCCCTAGAAAACAAAAATGGAGAAAAACTAAGGGTAATACTGCTCAATGCCAGAAGTCTAAACCTCAAGATGCACGCCCTCGAAGCCCTCCTCAGTATGGAGAACATCGATGTCTGTGCTGTGACTGAAACCTGGTTCAAGGCTCCTGAGAGCACCCCAGCACTATCAGGTTATACCTCATATCATGCGTTCCGGCCCCAAAATCCGGACCGAACCACAAAAGGAGGGGGAGTATCCATATTCATAAAGGATACCCACACCTCCAGGTTAGTGGCAACGCATGAAGCATCGGAGACCATCCAGGTGCAATTAACCATAGGTAAAACTGCCCTACAGTTTGTAACATGCTACAGACCACCTTCTCAAACTCAGGAAACCCACACAGCCTTCCTGAAGACACTGGAGAGTATGAATGTCTCTCCAAACACCATCATATTGGGTGACTTCAACTACCCAAACATAGGCTGGGAACATTACTCAAGCCCCAACACCCTAGCCCAAAGGTTCCTTGAGTTCATAAACTCAAATGCTATGGAACAACTAGTCACCATTCCCACAAGAGGAGAAAATATACTAGACCTGATCATCACAAACATGGGGACAAAATGCTCCACACCGGAAGTATATCCATCATTGGTGAGATCAGACCATAAATTAATCTCACTGGAGATCCACATCCCGCCCCCACCCCCAGCAAAAAAGACCACAGTGAAGAACTTCTCAAAAGCAAACTTCACACTTCTTAAGACTGGAGTGGTATGCTTCAAGGCCCCCGAGCCAGTGGAAACCACAACCCACGCTGCTGAAACCCTTATAAATGCCTTCTACGAGCACCTCCAGGAATGTATGGATCAAGCAATTCCTAATAAAATCAAGACCCTTTCCACCAAAGGCAGGCACTCGGTCTGGTGGACTCCAGCCATAAACAAACTCTACAACAAGAGGAAAAAGCTACTACATGACAGAGCAAAATCCCTAAATGGGAAGGCATCTCTGATTAATACTAGCAAAAAACTGCGATCACTCATAAAATCATCCAAGGCCAACTTTAAGAGAAAAATCGCTAATGACACAAAAGACAATCATAAAGCCTTCTTTAGCTATGTTAGAAACCTGGGTGGAAACTCCCAGATATGCTCAGAATTAATCCAAAATGATAAAAAAATCACTGAACCCACAGACATTGCCAACATACTGGCAGACAGGTTCAGTGCAAATTTCTCCCTCCCTCCCCAAAAGGAGAAATATCTATCCCACCAGAGTCTAGCCTCCCAAACATCTCAGATGCCCAGGTGAGAGCTGCTCTCTCTAAAGCAAAAAACACAGCATCAATGGGACCGGACGGTGTCCCTGGCTGTGTGCTACACGAACTCAATGAGGAACTAAACCCACACATAAGGCTGCTGTTTAATCTTAGCCTTACTACAGGATACGTACCCAAAGAATGGCGTACGGCAACTGTGGTCCCACTCCACAAAGGCGGTGCTTCTACAGACCCTGGAAATTACCGCCCCATAAGCTTGATGAGCCTTGTCTGCAAAGCTATGGAGAGGATCATAATGGAACTCATAAATAAAGACATTGGGGACCTACAGACACTGGATCCTACCCAATTTGGCTTTGTCAAGGGCAGATCCTGCCTCTTGAACTTGGTCAACTTTTTCGAAACAGTCACTAAGGCCATTGATGAGGGTAAGGCAGTTCACACAGCCTACCTTTACCTAGCAAAAGCGTTCAACACAATACCCCACTCGGGCATCATAGAAAAGCTCACCAGCTTAGATGTAAACCCATATGTCACAAGATGGGTTGCAAACTGGCTCAAGGACAGAACACATAGGGTTAGAGTTGCTGGTGCCATGTCAGACTCTAAGCCGGTCACGAGCGGTGTCCCACAGGGCTCAGTCCTGGGCCCCCTCTTGTTCGGCATTTATTTTTCTGAAGTGCAGGCAAACATAGGGGGATTGTGGCTGACAAAATTTGCAGATGCCTGCAAAATGGGCACCATAATTGACACTCCATCAGACACAGACATCCTCCAGAAAGGTCTCATAGTAATGGATAACTGGTGCCAGAGCCATGGCCTTAAGCTAAATGCCAAAAAATGTATAGTCATACCCTTTGGGAAAAACAAGGTAACCCCTAATTACCACATAGGTGGTAATCCATTAAACATGGAAGAAGTTATCAGGGACCTGGGGACCCAAGTTGACAGTAACCTCCCTTTTGACACTCACATTGCCAAAGTGGTTAAGAAGACCTTCTACATTGCCCACCTGATCATGAAGGGATTCACATCCAGATCAGGAGAGGTCATTGTACCCCTGTACTCTTCATTTATCAGACCAATGATTGAGTACAACGCCCCATTCGGAGTGTACCTTACCCGACACCTGCAGCAGTTGGAAAGACCCCAAAAGTTCCTCACCAAAAGGATAAAGGGGCTCAAACATATGTCATACGATGCCCGACTGAAGAAACTCCAGCTCTATTCAGTCGCATACCGTCTGCTCAGAGGTGATCTGTGCTTGACATACAAGGCCATGTCCAACCCGGAATTAATGGACATGCTCCACCTCAAAAAATCCAAATCCACCAGAGCCACGAGAGCAAGAGACTTAAACCTCAACATGGATATAAATAGGACGTGCTGGAGGGACAGACTCATCACCCAGAGACTCCCTACACTATGGAACAGAATCCCAGTCCATGTGAGGCAGAGCCCCTCACTGACTCTGTTCAAGAGAAATCTTGACGAGTGGATGGGAGATCATAGGTTTACCTCGGGAATCATCTCTGTATCACTGCTGGACAGAGGCACAGCAAACTAATGGGTATAGTATTCTCATCCTAAGGGGTGGTGAAAGCCACACACACTCTGGCTAGGCTTATAAATGCCCTAGGGCAGATAGCCTAGTATGAACCTATGAACCTATGAACCTATGAACCTATGAAATCACATCTCTATAAATGCAGCACTTCAGGAATGAGTAGTAGATTATTATAAATGTGTCTTTAGAATGTTACAAAGTATCAGCAGTGGGATGTTACAAATGAATAAGCAATAGAATGGTACAAATGTATCAGCAGTGGGATGTTACAAATGTATCAGCAGTGGGATGTTACAAATGTATTACAAATGTATCAGCAGTGGGATGTTACAAATGAATCAGCAATAGAATGTTACAAATGTATCAGCAGTTAAAAAATCAAAGCAGTACTCAGGAACAAGCAAAAAGAATTTCAGATGTATCAAAGGTTAAAGTTTAAGCACAGGGAGGGGCAGCAGTTGCAATTCAGTGTACGCAACATAGCTGAATATTTTAAATATCACAACAGATATAGAAAGTGGCAGCAGTTGCAGTTCAGTGAACACACTGCAATTAAATATTCCAAATATCATAGCAGATATAGAATGGGGCCTTGGTTTCAGCAGTAGGATGGTTCAAGTATTACAGTGGTTAAAGTTAAGAACAGAATGGGGCAACAGTTACAGTTTAGTAAAACACAACACTCAAGAGCAAGCGATTAGAGTATCATGTCTTTCTATGAGTAACAGCACTTGAAATATTTAATATATAGTAGGGCAGCAGTTTCCGCACACATTAAGTGTGACAGAATGGGGCAGCAGTTACAGTTCAGTACAATGCAACACTCAAGAGTGAGCATTTAGGTATTAAGTCTTTCAATGAGTAACAGCACTTGAAATATTTAATATATAGTAGGGTAGCATTTATCGCACACATTAAGTGGGACACACTGTAGCAGCCAATGATAGTTGAGTCATTTCAAGTCAAGGCAATTACAGCTCTACATATACGGCTGGAATTGGGAGATTTTCACAGTAAAACTGTGATAGAACAATACAAACTAGAGGCCAGTTGCATTATTCAGAAGTGATCCATACTCTGTAATGTACACCTGCAATATCAAGCGATCACTGAATTATGGTGAAAATGGGAGCAGATAGGTATTTATATTGTACTGGTTATGCAGATAAAAGCATTGGTAGAAATAGCTTAGCTGATAACAAACAATGGAGAAGCTGTTAATACATTAAAGGACACAGAAACTAGGTGTAAAAATGGTCCAGTTAGAAAGATTTAAAAGCTTACATGAAATAGCAACAGCTGACCAACAAGTGTGCCACAGGCACGTATTCCTTATTACGAAATTATAACTTGTGAGAGCACTTACTCACAAGTGGAGCCAGCAGCCTAGGGCAGGACAGGACTGGAGGGGCCTAGAGAGTTACTCTAAAAATGGTGCTACAAGTACTGGCATCCCTATATAGATTTAGGGGTGGATAGTAGGTAAGAAGGATGGGGAGAGATAAGGCAGGAAGCAAGAGAGTTGAGTAAATAGGTAAGAGGAAGGAGGGGATAAAGCAAGAAGCAAGAGTGGTGACTGAATAGAGGGGAGGAGGGGGAAAAAGGCAAGGGAAAATGGAGTCAGATAGAGCCAAGGAGAAGGAAGAAGACAAGTCAGTGAAGAACAATCAGTGAAGTGGAGAACAGGCTCAGAGGTAAGGAGACACAAGGATAAGGCAACTGGTTCATGAGGTATGGAGGTAGATTGAAGCAGAAAAATTCACAGGGTTTTGGAGCCAAAACCAGGCCCGTAGTAGAATTAGTAGAAAAGGTTACTATATGTTGAAACGTAAAATAGAGTGGTTGGCAATGGGTAGATACTGCCACCTACTGGCCACACTGAGTAGCTACAAGGATAAGCTACAAGCAATTAGAGTAGTGGGAAGGGGCTTGGAGGGTAAAAGGGAGAGTAAGTCTGCAGTAGGCTGCTAGCAAACTCACGCGGGGTTAATATACAACATTAGCAAGGTATAAGATAAATGTCACAGTAGGGTGCATACTCATTGTATTCGATTCTTGGTGGAAGGCAGAAAAGTTACAGTAAGCACTGCAGGATCCCCTTATGTAACTCTTTTCATGGGCTGGAGGCCAAGGTACAATATAGGACAGTGGGAGACACCTGGGGTGGTTTGCACACAGCAAAGGCAAAGTGTTGTATTTGATTCTTGGGGAAAGGCAAAAAAGTTACATTAAGCACTGCAGGATCCCCTTAGGTAACTCTTCACGGGCAGGAGGCCAGGGTACCGTACAGAACAGTGGGAGACACCTGGGGTGGTTTGCACAGAGCAAAGGCAAAATGTTGTACTTGATTCTTGGGGGAGGCATAAAAGTTACAGTAAGCACTGCAGGATCCCCTTAGGTAACTCTTTTCACGGGCAGGAGGCCAGGGTACCATACAGAGCAGTGGGAGACACCTTGGGTGGTTTACACACAGCAAGGGTAAAATGTTGTATTTGATTCTTGGGGAAGGCAGAAAAGTTACAGTAAGCAATGCAAGATCCCGTTAGGTAACTCTTTTCATGGGCAGGAGGCCAGGGTATCGTATAGAACACTGGGAGACACCTGGGGTGGTTTACACACAGCAAAGGCAAACTACGAGCGGAGCCAGCAACCGACTGCAGGACAGGAATGGAGAGGACTAGAGAGTTTCTTTAAAAAAAAAAAAAAAAAAAAATATATATATATATATATATATATATATATATATATATACATCTACCTTGTGTATAATTGATTTTGTCGCACATACTTGGTAATGTTTGTTGTCAGTAAAAGTGGTCACATAACATTATTCTTGAAATGCAATAGTTTGACTGTAATATAATCCTAGTTCCTTTAGTGAGGGGCATGACTAGACTGAAAAAAGATGGCCGCCTACATTACTTTTTCCATGTGTCTCAGTTATAAAACTGCATTTTTTTAGAGTATACACGTGAGTATGTGGTAAGTGCTAGTACCCAAAAATCCCAGCTGCCATCGATCAAGGGAAATAAAATGACAGTTTTAAAATAGATTCTGCAGAAAAACATCTGTTAATTCTTTTTGAATGCCTGTCATTAGTGCTTTTCAATGTGCAGGCCTATCACAGCAGACAGGAATCTTGTATTTATCAACTGAAAATGACAGTAGAAGAGCATCAAAAAGGTATGAAGCAGCAGTAAAATAATATGCTCCTAGGTATGGAACAGTGTAAGAAGTTATAAACTGCAGTGATTGCTCAAACCAAGAGAACAACCTAGAGAATAGGTCAAAATATATCAACATGCATGTCACTAGATTAGCCCCAGATGTTCCCTATCAGGACCTCTGCCACTATTATGAACACGTCTTTAACAAGGTCTTGCAAATGCCATTCTTCCTCAGCACAGAGACTGAAAGGATTCACTGTGTGTGACTGGGGGGATAAGCAGACATGTACTCAGGACCCTATACCTGGTAAGATCTAGAGACTGGTTAGTTGAGCATAGAAGAAATAACAGGAAACATACAGTGGGACATCCAATTTTCTGGAAGACTTTTCTCAGAGGTTACGCAGTTTGCTATGAGCCTTACTACCATTTAAGAAGGAGTTCTTAGATTTTGGCTTTAAGACTTCCTTTTGTATATAGCTATTATTCTTGCTGAAATGGTGGGTACCAGAGTGTTTTTACATGATATAGTAGAAGTGGACAGTTATGTGCAAAGATTCAAAGTGCAGATACATGAAGAGGATGAATATAAAGAGGGAGGCCAGTGGACAGACAAAGAAATTGTGTGGGAATTGATCTGAATGAAGAAAAATTTCCCAAGATCTCCAGGCAAGTCACCTGCACTATCAAAATCTAAGCTTTTTGAAGGTTCCCAGTGGAACAATCTGAAGAGAGCTTCTTTTAATCAGTTTTGTAAACTTCCCAAGCCCCCTCACTGGCCCCTGTAAAATAACATCTCCAGGCAAATATAGACAACTAGGCTGATCTCTGGTAACCAGTGGGTCACTGAATATAGATACCCCCACACAAACAAAGGAATATCATGATATGCATGGACACAAAATAGGGACTTGGAGATCAAGGAAAACATTGATGTTCACAACACCATAAAACAAATCAAACCCTGAAGGAGGAAAATCATGGTTGGAGATCTTTTCCAGGTCATCCTACTCTCAACATTGTTGAAGCACAGGACAGGTATATAAGCTTGACAGGAGTGAAGCTGAAACCTGATAGCCATTATTGTGATTATTTGGGAACTTGGATCTTTTTTTGAAGTGAGCCAGCTCAGAAGTGTATTGAGACATTTGTTGCGGGAGAGGTGAAAAGAGTCTTTGGCCTGCACACTTGCATGTCAGATATGCATTTGTTAACTTTCATTTGGTGATGAAACACTTGTTGCCTCTTTAATATCATAAATTGGTTAGGAATAAAGGTTAGTCACTATGGATAGTAAATATTTGATTATTGAAGGGAGGAGATCAAGAGGTAGTAGTTTAAATATTTTTAAAATGGATCAAGTCAAGTCATTCTATATCTTGTGCATCTTGTGGTCACAAAGATCATGGGGAGCACCTATCCATGAACGAGTTGCTGTTTTTTTCTCATTCTTCTCTAGGGGCTATAGATGACAGTGGTGGGTCTCCCACTGTATGAGCTGAGAGGCTGTTTTACTAAGACCACATTGCACTTAATTGTATACATATATATTTATATATATATATATATATATATATATATATATGTGTGTGTGTGTGTGTGTATGTATATATGTATATATGGATCTATATGAGTTCATCGACAGGTCATAAGAACGACACTCACTTCTTCGACACGACATCATCGACCGTTCATAATATCGACAAGTCAGGTATGCGATCTTCCTCCTTGCAGGACCCATGTCAGCACTTGTTTCTGTGTTAAGGTAAATTGTACAGAGTCACGTAACACCCTACTCGTGTCAACACAGAAACAAGTGCTAACATGGGTCCTGCAAGGGGGAAGATCGCATACCTGACTTGTCGATATTATGAACGGTCGATGATGTCGTGGTCAAGAAGTGAGTGTCGTTCTTATGACCTGTCGCATTTAACTATAGATCCATATATATATATATATATATATATATATATATATATATATATATATATATATATATGTGTGTGTGTGTGTGTATGTATATATGTATATATATATATATATATATATATATATATATATATATGTGTGTGTGTGTGTGTGTGTGTGTGTGTGTGTGTGTGTGTGTGTGTGTGTGTGTGTGTGTGTGTGTATATATATATATATATATATATATATATATATATATATATATATAGTTTATCATTAAAATTTCGAGTTGAGATGCCCACAGAAAGAACACTCAAAATTTGGATTTTTGAATGTCCATCTTGCTGAACATTTCCATATTGAAAGTTCATATCAGCGAATGCACTGTGCATTCACAGATATAAACTCAAAGTACTGTCACAGATCATGGTACAGTGTAGTTAGGGTCCCTTTTCTCATTGTAGTGTGATCTCGGAGTTGGAATATATAATTTGCAGGGGGTGTGGGAGATGCACCCCCCATGGGGGGTGCAGGAGAAGTTTCTCCCCATGAAAAAATGTAAAGTTTATTGTTGTGCAGTACAGTTGTACTGCTGACAACAAGAACTGGTGTTCCTTATTGCATAGGTGCAGAGGAAACTGTATATCTATTCATGCCAAATCGACATTACTGGGTTATGTTTGACATTTACATATTGGTAAATGATCATCAACATTATGATAGTAATCCTATTTCTCTTTTATTCTATGGTGTTAGTTTGGGGAGATATCCCTTACTGGCACTCACTTGTAGTCACTTACTATTACTGTTTTCTGTCACATTTCTATATTTACCTCAGATTTTTCCTTTTCTTTTTGGGAACCAATTGAAGGAAACTGACAAGATCAAGGTAAGTGACATATAACTGTTATGTATGATTGTGCACAACTGCAATATGTAGGAATTCAGTGGCTAAGCTGGGAGACATGAACAGGAGGTTTATGCCTTTGAGAGGGAAGTCATTCAGTTTATGAGTACAATCCCAAAATATACCAAGGAGGTGTTGTTATTCACAATTTCATACCTGAGATAATGCAGGAGGGAAGAAGCATGATATTTGTTAGGACTATATGATGCACAAAAACATCCAGCTGAGATGGACAAATTAAAATGCCAGAGAAGTTACCTCTCTAAAATAAGCATGCCACAGAACTCATTCAGATGAAAAATGCTGAAGTATTTTGAAAAACAACTTTACTGCATCAATTCCAGGTCTGATATCTGCTCAACATTAGACACACAGAAATGAGCACAATATTATATGTGATTTTTTTCCAAGTATACAAACAGACCAGAGAGAAGTCTTTAAAATTAGGTAACAGGCTTCATATGGTCTTTGTTTAAACAAGTGTTGTGTTACTGCCAGAATCCAAACTGCTATAAACAAAGAGATCAGATCCTGAAAATTGTTGACACAAGTAAGGAGTTTATCCACTCATTTATTTCATCCTTAATGCAGTATGTATCACAGTACAGTGATATATTTCTATTTTTTTTTTGGATAAATATTTTTATTCATGATATCCATGACCATGAGCACATAACAAATGTATAGTTTATCAAGGACCCTTTCTTTTTCAGTAACAGTTAAACTAGCATTGAAAGCTTTGGATACCATGATTATCTCAGTTAGAATGGGTGGTTATTTTTAAAAATAAAGGCTAATTGTGGAGGTGGAAGAGTGCAATAAATAGAAAGTTCACACTAGCCACTGCCTGGATCATTGTGCATGTGGTTTATAGAACGTTAGTTGCATTACTCAGTGCTTTACACAGAGTTTCCCATCACTGCCATATGTCATTTGCAATTAAAGTGATATCAGTGCTTGGCAATATGGAAGCAAACATTTTATTTTTGCCATTTTAGAAAAACAGCTAAAGCTGTGCGGTGCAAAACAATGCCAGTTTGTAGTCACGGGATTGCTTCTCTCAGTCTTTACATGCAAACTGCATAACCTTAAACAAATTCCTTATCCAAAGAGTTTCCTTATGCTATCACTTAAAAGATGTATTTGTGGCTAGTTTGTTTATCTAGTTAAAATATATTAAAAAATAAAAAAGATAGAAAAATGTAAAGCACATAATTTGAAGTAAATCCCTCCTGAGTTTGTCCCGGCTCTTCATCTAGGACATAGCTTCTAAGATCTTTCACCACCTTTCTATACCTCCCTTTAAAGCACTAAATCACTTAACCTGGTTATTCCCTTCTAATACTTCACTTTATTGTAGTACTTAAACTACCATACTGCTTACAATTAGCACAACCACATTACCATTCCACTGTGACCTCGATATAACAGTTACACATGCTTATTCCCTCTAATACCTCACTTTATTGTAGTACTTAAACTACCATACTACTTACAATTAGCAAAACCACATTACCATCCGTTGTGACTTCTATATAACACTTAAACATGCTTATTCCCTCTAATGCTTCACTTCATTGTTGTACTTAAAGACCTTACTACTTACAATTAGCACAATCACATTAACAATCTATCATGACCACTATATAACATGCAAACATGCTTATTCTCTCTAATACTTCACTTTTTTAAAGTACTTAAACTACCATATTACTTACAATTAGCAGAAATACATTACCATTCCATTGTGACCTGTATATAACACTTAAACATTGGTATTCCCTCTAATACTTCACTTTATTGTAGTAGTTAAACTACCATACTACTTACAATTAGCAGAACCACATTATCATTCCATTGTGACCTCTACATAACACCAAAACATGTTTATTTAAAATAATACTTCACGTTATTGTAGTATTTAAACTACCATACTACTTATGATTAGGACAACCACATTATCATTCCATCATGACTTCTACATAACACTTAAACATGCTTATTCCTTCTCATCCTTCACTTTATTGTAGCACTTGAACTACCATGCTACATTCAATTAGCAGAATCACATTACCATGCCATTGTGACTTCTATATAACACTTAAGCATGCTTATTCCCTCTAATATCTCACTTTTTTGTAGTAGTTAAACTGTTATACTATTTATGATTAGAAGACCATCTTACCATTCCATTGCAACTTCTATATAGAACTTAAAAATGCTTATTACCTCTAATACTTCACTTTATTGTAGTAATAAAACTACCATACTACTTATGATTAGCACAACCATATTACAATTCCATTCTGACTTCTATATAACATTTGAACATGCTTATTCCTCTAATACTTCACGTCATTGTAGCATTTAAACTACCATACTACTTACAATTAGCACAACCACATTAACATTCCATTGTCACTTCTATGTAACAGTAAAACATGCTTATTCCCTCTAATACTTCACTTTATTGTAGTACTTAAACTACCCTACTACTTACAATTAGCACAACTAAATTAACATTCCACTGTGACCTCTATATAACACTTAAAAATGCTTAGTCTTGCTAAAACTTAAATTTATTGTAGTAATTAAACTACCAAAGAACTTACAATTAGCACAGTAAAATTGCCATTCCATTGTGACCTCTGTATAACACTTAAACATGCTTATTCCCTATAATGCTTCACTTTATTGGAGTACTTAAACTGCAATACATCTTACAATTAACAGAACCACATTACCATTCCATCATGCTTATTCCCTTTAATACTTCACTTTATTGTAGTAGTCAAACTACGTACTACTTATGATTAGTACAGTCACGTTACCATTCCATAGTGACCTCTATATAACACATAAACACAATTATTCCCGCTAATGCTTCACTTTAATGCAGTAGCTAAAATATTAGACTACGTATGATTAGCACAGCCACATTATCATTCCATCATGACTTCCGTATAACAGTTAAACATGCTTACTCCCTTTAATACTTCACTTTATTGTAGTACTTAAACTACCATACTACTTAGAATTAGCAGAACCACATTGCCATTCCATCATGATCTGTGTAAAACACCTAAACATGCTTATTCCCTTTAATACTTCACTTTATTGTAGTACTTAAACTACCATACTACATACAATTAGCAAAACCACATTGCCATTCCATCGTGACCTCTATGTAACAGTTAAACATGTTTATTCACTCTAATACTTCACATTATTGTAGTACTTAAAGTATCATACCTCTTATGATTAGCACAACCATATTAGCATTTCATCGTGACTTCTATATAACACTTAAACATGCTTACTCCCTCTAATACTTCACTTTATTGTAATATCTAAACAACCATACTACTTACAATTAGCATTTCATCATGACTTCTATATAACATCCATCGTGATATTGGTATAACAATTAAGCATGCTTACTCCCTCTAATACTTCACTTTATTGTAGTACTTAAACTACCATACTACTTACAAATAGCAGAACCACATTACCATTCCATCATGACCTCCATATAGCACCACAACATGCTTATTCCCAATAATTCTTCACTTTATTGTAGTATTTAAACTACCATACCACTTACAATTGGCAGAACCACATTACCATTCCATCGTGACTACCGTATAACAGTTAAAGATGCTTATTCCCTCTAATACTTCACTTTATTGAAGTATTTAAACTACCATACTACTTTAATTAGCATAATCACATTACCAGTCCATCATGACCTATATATAACACCAAAACATGCTTATTCCCAATAATTCTTCAGTTTATTGTAGTATTTAAACTATCATACTACTTACGATTGGCACAACCTCATTACCATTCTGTCATGACCTCTATATAACACTTAAACATGCTTATTCCAAGTAAACTTCACTTTATTGTAGTACTTAAACTACCATACTGCATACAATTAGCACAATCACATTACCATTCCATTGTGACTTCTATATAACACTTAAACATGTTTATTCCCTCTAATACTTCACTTTATTGTAGTATTTAAACTACCATACTACTTAAAAATTAGCACAATTACATTATCATTCCATTGTGACCTCTATATAACACTTAAACATTCTTATTCCCTCTAATATTTCACTTTATTGTAGTACTTAAACTACCACACTACTTACAATTAGCAGAACCACATTACCATTCCATCGTGACTTCTGTATAACAGTTAAACATGCTTACTCCCTCTAACATTTCACTTTATTGTAGTACTGAAGCAACCATACTACTTACAATTAGCAGAACCACATTACCATTCCACTGTGACCTCTGTATAACACCTAAACATGCTTATTGCCTCTAATACTTCACTTCATTGCAGTAAACAACAATACTACTTTCATTTAGCGCAATCACATTACCATTCCATAGTGACTTCTATATATCACTTAAACATGCTTATTCTCTCTAATACTTCACTTTAATGTAGTATTCAAACTATTATACTACTTATGATTAGCACAACTACTTTACCATTCCATCATGACCTTGATGTAACACTTAAGCATGCTTATTCCCTCTAATACTTCACTTTATTGTAGAATTTAAACTACCACCCTACTTCTAATTAGCACAATCACATTACCATTCCATCGTGACCTCTTTATAACACCTAAACATGCTTAGTCCCTCTAATACTTCACTTTATTGTAGCGCCTAAATGACCATACTACTTATAATTAGCACAACCAGATTACCATTCCATTGTGATTTCTATATAGCATTTAAACATATTTATTCCCTCCAGTACTTCACATTATTGTAGTACTTAAAGTGTCATACCACTTATTATTAGCACAACCATATTAGCATTTTATCATGACTTCTATATAACATTTAAACATGCTTATTCCCTTTAATACTTCACTTTATTGTAGTAGTGAAACTACCATACTACTTACAATTAGCACAGTCCCATTGCAATTCCATCATGACCTGTATATAACACGTAAACATGCTTATTGCCTCTAATACTTCACTTTATTGTAGTACCTAAACTACCATACTACTTAGAATTAGCACAACCGTGTTTATATTACACTGTTGAAAACTCAAACTGTCGACAGCATAATAATCGACACGAAAATGTCGAAACCCCCGAACATCGAACACACACAAAAAAAAAAAAAAACACCCATACACAACACAAATTGCTCTGTGCAGGGGGGCAAGCCCCCCTGCATCCCCCACACCCCCTGCTACTTTAATATACCAACTCTGAGATGGCACTACATTGCAGTAAATGGAAATCTCCCCTTATGGAGAGTTCCGTTTACACGCACGATGACTTTCGCTTTCGACATTTTGGTGCCAATATCAGCTTCGATATTGTCGGCCTTCGACAGGGTGAAGTAGTCCCGCACAACCACATTACCATCCCATCATGACTTCTACATAACACTTAAACATGCCATTTATATTCTTGCTCCTGCTTCAATACTTTGTTTTCCTGACAATTCCTAATGAACTTTAACTACTTAATTCCCCCACTTGTTTTCTATTAATCCTAGCCACCTTTCCCTTTACTTACCCTCTCTTCTGCTTTCATTCTACTTCCTTCGTCTTCCTTCTCTCCTATCTCTTTCTCTTTTTTACTGTCCATCCCACTTATTTTTCCTTTCCTACCTCTCTTCTTCTCTACTACGTATGGGCCTCTTATGCCTTCCTCTTTATGTTTTATATAGACATGCACACACACATATATATGTTCTTATTGTTCATCCTAAGTAATGCCTTGAATTATTTGCATACTTTGGTGTGTTGATCTCTATAGTACTTTAACCATTCTGTCATGATATTATTGTCTGTACTTTCACCATGTTTGCTATTAGTTTAAAGTCTTATCACCTTTATCTTTTTTGTATAATTTTCAGGTAAATTTTTTTTGTAATTTTTTGTAATTTTTTTCTGTTTTTCTTCTTGGAATGTTCTTGATTTCCCCTTGAAACTTTTTTGGAAACTTTTATGTAAGTTTTATTATACCTGGAGCTTTTCTCCCCGGGCCTCCACCAAAAATGGGTTTACCTTTACTCAGTGGACTTTCACGGTAATCAAATACCAATAAATAAATAAATAGTCCCTCTCATACCTCACTCTATTTCTTAAATTACTCCTACTAATCTTATACACTACTCTTCTAACTATAAATTCTGAATACTATGCTTATATAGTAATGTTTGTGAATATCAGTACAAATTTTATTGTACTAACTACTATGCTATGTATTCAATAAGATTGCATTATTATAAACTTTGTTATTGTAAATATTGATTGTATTATTTGTTACATTGGAGCTTTTCCCTCACGGATTCAGCTGAAAAAGGGAACCTGTGTCCATTCATATTTCCCCATTAAACTAATATCAATAAATAACTAAATAAAGGCACAAATCAGTTTTTACTCAGAATATTTCAAATAGTGCCCACTAAAAATATTGCCAAATGGGGAATTAGTGTGCTGTACTGAAAAGATGGGCTCTCTCCTCTGTCATCTAATATTGTGCATTCTCATATTAAGGTGCTCTGGTTTCTAACTGTTGAGTTTCTAACAATAGCTTCCAGCACTTCAACAAAAGTGGCACCGCTGCTGCTTTCCTTCCACTTCGAATTTTTTTTTCTGATTTCTGCCATTGTTCTCAAAACTTTTAAAGAGGAACTATATTCATTATTCTGAGTCTTCCTCTGCTCTGGAATATAGACATAATGCACATGATTCAGAAACAAGCAGTACAGTGTTTAATGCGAAATTCCTTGATGATCAGCAGTGTGCAAGATGGAGGTGATTCAGAGACATTGTTGAGGGTTACTCAAGGAAGGGAAATACTGCAGTCACCATTTTATGCAAATGTCCATATAATGAGATGGAACTGAGCAACATTATCCAAATGAAGTCAAAGCTGAATACAGATGAAGGTAACTAACATGGCAGAGCAATTCAGAAATGTATAAAAATGATATGATGAGTCATGAACACTATAACATTCTGGCAGACAGACAATACACTATGATGTTAGGGGTAGCAGAAGGATTAGCAGGCACATACATTTTTATAGCTGCCTTCTCCACCAGTAGCAATGAAGCCCTCTGAGCTGCCAAACAATCCAACTGCAGCTAACATTCCATTACCTCTACACCACACTAGTAGTGAACTGTTACACTGTGGACAAAGACACCATACAGGAGCCAGTACACATGTGCAACCTGATATGTGTGCTTGCAAAGTACATGGAATACCTCTCACTGTGGACACCGAGGTACATGTTGCATTAACAATTTTTGGCTACAGGGACTTTCTTGCAACCAGCTGGGAACACACTCAGTGTATCTAAGGCATCTGCCTAATAGATAATACATACGTTTTTTAATGCCATGTTACAGCATGTGGAGGAGCATATGTGGCCTCCCTTTACCACTGAAGAAAGAAGCAACAAAGTGAGGGAGTTCTATGATATAGCCCATTTCCTGGAGGTATTCACTGCATTAATTATAGCCACGTTGCCATCAATGCCCCGCCAAGGACACAGGAATGATGGTATCGCAACCACAGGGGGTTCCACTCCATGGTCTAAAATGCACAATGTATAATATACAGTGTTAGTGTTCCGGTTTACTATCAAAAGCTGGAAGTACATTTGATTGAATGTCAGTTCAAGGAAAGTACACTTTCAAAAGTGCATAATCCCGAACTGCAATAGTCCAAACTCATAATAACGAATGTACAGCATGATTGGTGCTTTTTTAATTTCTCCAAGTCTTTTGGGTTACTAATACCATGATGGGAATAGACCCCATTCCTAAGTCAAAGTATGATTAAAGTTCATGAAATTAGTATTGTTTCATCTTTGATGTCAGCCAGAAGTGCTATTCACATCACCCACACTGTGTCCAGTAATGACTCCTTCTGCAGTTCATATGGAGTTACATGTATTGATGACATATCTAAATATGACTGTACATTCTTTTTTTATAAGACCTATTGCTCCTTCTACTATTGGAACTGTCTGGGTATCTTTTTCACATTGCTCTTGTTTCTGCCTGCAGATGCTGATATTTTATAACTTTATGTCTCTCTGTGTGCAGGACACTGTAGTCACTGGGTATGGCAGTTTCAGTGATAAATGCTACTCTTGTCTTCTTTTCCTGGACCACTATATCCAGTTTTCTAGCATCTATCTTTTGAACTGCTGGTAATGGATGATCCCAAGTGATATAGACTTCTTCATTTTCAATGATGCTTTGTGGCTTATGTTTCCAGTGTTTTTAGACCCCTTGAGTACCATAATGTTTGCACAATCCCCAATGCAACAGTTTTGTCACATTATCATGCCTTTCAGTATACAGTCCATTGATCATTATGAGTTTGGCAATGTGAATGGAGATTGTGGTACAGTGAGGATCAGGGAATTTACCCCTTTCCTCACTGTAGTGCAATCCCAGAGTTGGTATATATAATTTGCTGGGGTTACAGGGGGTGCAGAGGGGCTTGTCCCCCTGCAAAACCGTAAAAACCTTATGATGTTGACATGAAAGTCTAACAGCAAGAGAATCAGAATAGCCTGGGTGTCTAAAGGCACCTACAGCTATTTCAAATAGCATCAAATGAAGACATCTGACAACTGACGTTCGACACTGTGTATCAAAAAAGTTTCCATTTCCGACATTTTTTATGACATATTAAAGAAACGAAGAAGTGTCATTCTTCATTTTGATAGTAAACCTAGTGTTTCACCCAGGCAGTGCCCCCAGCTCTTCCATATGTGCATGTGCAACATATATCAGCAATTTTTCTCATTCCCTTCAGGGATATCTTATTGGTAATGCTGGATATGCCCTGGTGCCATAGCTCATGACACTGATAATAAACCCACATACCATGGCAAAGGATGCATATTACAGCACCACACTGTCACAGACTCACAGCATGGCTGAACGTGTATTTGAAGTAATGAACATTATTTCCACTGCTTTGATGCCTCTAGTGTTACATACAGTATCAGAATCCAGGAGCTATACATTTGCCATGTGTGCAATGTTCCACATCATGTTGATACATGAACAAATGAAGTGGAGAATTGTCTTTAGAGATAAGGATTTAAAACCAAATAAATTCACCAAGAGATCGCAAATAATCCAAAAGTATTATTGTAGAAATGAGACCTTTCATTCTTACATATTAGGACTTCATCAGAATTGAAAAGTATCCACAATTCCCTTTTGAAATATATACTCTAGATGTCAATTAATCAATTTAATACAATTAAGTAATAAAATAATTAAATAAACTGTTTAACTCTAAAAATCACATACTCAAAAGAAAAATTAATGGTTGATAAAAGCCTATTATGATACCAGCAATAAAATATCAAATAGTAGAAAATATGACAATATGCTGGATGAGCTAAATGTGTGTACTTAAAGATGTGAACAAACTTACAAAACTGTCTCTGAAGACTAGTGAACAAAAAGAGAATTCTATAACTTCACTGCCCTCATCTTATATATACTACTATCAGAAATATTGGGCCAGATTCATGAATACTTACACTTAGTGCTGAAATTGCGTGTACTCACACATGATTTGATATTCATTAAACACCCCTACAATTCTCACTTACTCACAAAACAAGGGTAAGCATCTGAATATACTAATGAAGACATAAATAGCTGAAATACATGCAAATTAAGCAATATAACATGGTGGAGCTATTCAGGAATGTATAAAGAGAGCTGTTACACTCAGTCCTCCCTTTTGCTCTCTGTTCCACTACTTTTTGGAATATAGCCATGAAGATGCTTAGTGGTTACATCAGACAGAAGTAAACCCCTGAACATACATCTTATAGCAAGATTATTAAAAAAGGTAAGTGCTGAACATGTAAAAAACAGAGTACTTTCATGCACAAGTATTGTATGCCACTCATATGGAACTGTAGAGCGATGCCAGCAGTAACTCAGGACTGCTATATGCAATATACATATATGAATCTGCCCAGTACTGTGTGTTATTTTTTTATTTATTTAACAATTGTTTACCAGGAAAGCCTGACTTGGAATGAAGCCTGGGGAGAAATGCTCCAGACGCATGTCATTGTAACGTGGGAGCAAATGGAGTACCTGGAGAAAACCCACACGAACGCAGGGAGGGCATGCAGACTCAGTACAGAAGGCACTCCAGCCAAGAATCAAACCAGAGAACCTCTTGTCATGAGGCAACAATGCTACTACTATACCATTGTGCCATCCATATCTGTGTTAGGCATTATAGTTCCCCAGTGTAGATATCCCAGTAGTGACAAGGGCAAGGGTAGCATCATTTGCACACGTTTATGAGAAAACAATAATTAGTAAGTTGAAAGATTGCATTACTAAGAATACAACACAATGCAATGAGGATCAAGAATTCAAATGAGCAGGAAAAAGAACAATAAGAAATAATTTTCCACAATACATTCACTTATAGCAATCATTTGAATAAGCAAGCATTATCCATCCACTTTGTGCATCAGACATAGGTAATCCTAAGTCATAAAGAAATGTGCAAAGGGCAGGACACAGTCATCATCACTTGAGCAGGGTGTGTGAAGGGGAGTGTTGTCAGGTGACTAAGAGTGGCACAAAAGAAGTGAGTGAGAAACCAGTTGATCAGCAAAAGTGTCCATTGTCAGGGCCAGGGACAACACATTTATATCATTCATTTTAAATACGTGTGTGTGTGTGTGTGTGTGTGTGTGTGTGTGTGTGTGTGTGTGTGTGTGTGTGTGTGTGTGTGTGTGTGTGTGTGTGTGAGAGAGTTGGTATGGGCAAGATGATTATTAATGTTTGTGTAGGTCTGCATGAACACAATCAAAGCACTTGTGTTAGCACCATGTCCTGATATGTAGGACAGTTGTAAGTCATACACGGGAGTCAGTTCACCATCAGCACCACCAGCCAGGAGAAGTACCCCTGCCAGGAGTTACACTGCTATATCCATGGTCCTGGCTAGAAGTTGGGGTGATATCTGAATGTGAATGATGACTGCTGGATTAGATCTCATCAAGACTATAATGACCATGACTATGTGGCCTACTGTGTGTGTGTGTGTGTGTGTGTGTGTGTGTGTGTGTGTGTGTGTGTGTGTGTGTGTGTGTGTGTGTGTGTGTGTGTGTGTGTGGGTACCTCATAGCAACATTGGCTAACATCTGATGATGTAGCGGCTCTTAGCCACATGGATGCTCACCCTCCCTTAGGAGACCTTCCATTGCAAATACTGCTCAATCCAGTGTGTCATTCATCCTGTCCAAGGAGTCACCCACATGGTTTAGGCATCTCACATGTCAGAAAGCACAACATGCAGTACTCGGACTATGTCTTTCAAGGCCCTGGTGAAACATGCCTGTGCCTCCATGATGGTCCTATACATATGTTGTGTGGCACCTGCTTACACATCAACATCAGGGGGAGGGTGGAGAGCAGACCTTTTCCAAGGTCCTCTACCAACACCCCTGTATAGTTCTTCATCCTCACAACGGCTATGGGGAGACTCTGCCAGCTCTGTAACTTGATTAACCACACTACCCTAATCAACCATGTCACTTTTAACCTGTCCTGTCTCCAATGGTTCTGTGTCATGGGTATATGTAGGCATACTGACTGCATCCAAAATCTAGGCAGGAGAATGTGAGAGCTACAACCTTAGTGTCAGACTGACCCCTGAAGCTCTGGAGTGTGCTTCTTCATCACCACCACCATCATAAGAGGCTAACAAAACTTTGACATCAGGAGTAAGGGCTTGTACAGTGTCAATGGCAGGCTCACCCTTGTCAACAAGTAATTAACACAACAAGGAGAGAATCAGAATATAAACTGATCAAAATTATAATAGGCAAACCTGAAGTTAATTAATAATAGAAGCAAGTGCATTTAAAAAAGAATTACTGTATACTTAAATCACTTTCTATACAGTATCAGAAAAAAAATGTCCTTACCATTTGCATGTGGTTGTGGAATATCAGTACTAGATGTGCCTAGACAGATGAAATGGAGAATAAGGAGGGATGATAAGCATTATAATTCAAATGACACAATAAATGACAGCATCAACTAAATCTACATATTAAGAAAGATCTTATACACATTCTAAACTCCACTGTCCTTCTCTCCTCCCCATCTTTCTGTATCTCAATCTCTGTCTTCCCCCCACCCCTCAGTCTTTCTCTCTCACTCTCTCTCTCTCTCTCTCTCTACATATATATATATATATATGTGTGTGTGTGTGTGTGTGTGTGTGTATATATATATATATATATATATATATATATATATATATATATATGATAATAATTAATATTTAATGCAGTTTCATTAGTTTGTATAAATGTAAATTTGCCTGCGCCATAAGTGATAATTCAATAAAGGTGTTTAGAAAAAAAAAGATAATTATTATTATGGCATAGCTGGAACTTCACCAGTAGAGACCTTCACTATTCTCTACATCAGCACCTATGTTAACCACTACTCTGAATCCTCCAATGATCTGCCTGGATCCTTTACAGTGGACAGGAAATCATCCATCTCACTCAGTGGTGGTTTTGTAGCAAGATCACCACAATTAGCCCTTCATTATCATGTTATAGCAGCAGCTCCTTTTTGGTTTTGGTGATCATTTCACTGGTCCATGTCTGATTCCACCATAATCATGGCCATGGCCACCCATAGCATAGACATTATCGACTACCTGGAGTCATATATGGTCATAGAAAGACTTGTTAGCTCCGACTCTAACATGTATGATCCATGCCGATGGTATGGCTACACTATCACTTCATTGTCAGCATCTGAGAATGGTGGATTATGTGGGCCAGATTTCTTGAGAGCCACATCCCTGTATGTAATGAAAAAGAACACAAATATATGCGACAGAAAAGTAATAAAAGGAGCTAACAATGAAAGAAATATAAAGAAATATAAATGCATATAGGCATCATTTACAGAAATTAAACACACTGCTCTCTGGGACTACACACAGATAATATACAACTTTAAAATCCTCCCATAAATAAAACAAATACATAAATAAATAAAAATAAAAACATTGACAAGACACTTTAAGGATGACAAGAATGTGCAATTCCATAATAGATGACAGCATTCACAAAATATATGAACAAAAACATGTTTAAAATTTGAGATAACCTTTCATTTGATGTCAGGCACATACTGCAGGCATTACACATTTGATGGACTTCAGTATAACCTTGGCACTGCTACTACTCATGTAACAATTTTTAATAATATGTGTTCACATTCTTAGAAAAATGTTGCTATAAAGGCAGGTAACAGTACCTGAGTTTACTTAAAAAAAAACTGCTATACATAATGTAACAACAACAAAGGACAAACTGCAGACAGTACCCAATGCTATGTGAAAATTAAGCAATTAGAAATGTTAGAAAAACAAATTATGGTTTAAATCAACACCAGATACCTTTACAGAATCTGTATGAAAGTAACCAACAAATTGCAGTTACTGCTGGGACAGAGTAATGTCAAAGTCTGGGGATCCAAAAAGTATCCCCTAACATGATATAAGTGCCTTAAGATGAGCTTATATAGCACAAATTCTCCTATGAGCACTCTGCTGTTGTTGTGTCTTTCGGCTTTTCCCGGTTAGGGGTCGCCACAGTGGAACTCCGGTCCACTAATGATTGGCAGTGGATTTTTACTTGCTGAGTTGCCAGCCCTGATGCACAACCTTCAACGAAGGTATGCCCATTCACTCATGTCTCTACACAGATGACGCTCTAGCTGAGAATCGAACAGGACAACATCTTACTGTGAGGCAACAACGCTACTGCAGCACCACCACCTCAGCTCTCCTATGAGCATTCTGTGAATATGGAAATCAGGTGTCAACTAATTATCATTCATGCATCACACAGTCTCATGAAGTATGGCCAGATAAGCACTGGGTGAGGACCCACACAATTCTGTGCACATTCCATAGCAATAAAAGGATGAGCATTGAGAAGTACTGCTTGCTAAGGCTTGCAAGTGTGATTGATTAGTATATATATATATATGCAGGGTTCAAGTCTAGTTTGAAAATACTTTTACAGAGAGGAAAAGAATGGGATTTGCCATAAACTTTTTATTAGGACTGTAACATTAAATACAAATGACAATTCCAAATAAAAATTCTGCAACACAAGTACCATTAATACTTATTACATAATTCCAATATAATTTGTGTAAAGTTTGTGAACCATGATGATGGTGATAGTTTAAAATGTGCTTGCTGAGGTATAATGTGCACAATAGTTTTATTATAATTAGTATGACTTATCACATGGAACCTGTCCCAACAAGTATTACTCAGGTAATGCAATTCCATGCATCTGAAATATATTTATAACCACAAATACTGCTTTTTCATACAAATTCAGTACCATGAGAACTTAAACTCACAAACATGTAGGAAGTTTTTGTACAGTTCCATTAATTTTGAAATTAGTATACCTCAACTTAACATTTAAAAAAAGTAAGTTTGTTCTCTTGTGGCACTGAGAGTTAATAAGCAAGGTTTACCATTTTAGCCTTCTTTTTCTCATAGATTCACTTCTGAGGTGGCACTAGTCAGTCATTGCACTGTATAAGTCCCAACAGCACAACATGTCATGATTCATAGCATTTTATCTCTAAGCAACAATGATTGTGACAAACATCCCAAAGAATTTCATTTTTTAACATTGAAACATGTGCTAACAGGGTATGTGTCACACATAGCCAGATGTGACTGCCGCATTTCACACCTTCATTTTTTTTGATGGAATCATTTCCAATGTCTCTGTCAAGCCAATTTTGTGCATTCAATTGTGCAAATGCTTCTGGCAAGGTGGTGCATGGTTGTACACAGATGGTTACATGAGAGATCTGCAGAACTTGGAATGTAATGAAACATTACTAATAAGTAATACGAATGATACTAATAAAATTGATAATAGTGGAAAGAATGAGATAAGGGAAAAGAAAGATACATATCCAAATAATAGTTTTATTATGACTTTTACAGAAGATAGTGCCAATATAGTTAATATTATGAATAAAAATTGGGAAATTATCTGGATGGATAAGGATATATGCCATGTAGGGGGAATTCGTCCGAATATTGTATATAAAAGGGACAAAAATTTGAAGGATTAGTGCAATTCTTTCACAAAAGGTGGAAAATGGCAATCCGGGAATATGAGGAAATGTGGTATGTGCAATCAGTGTAGACATATTTTAGAATGTTATAATATTGTACTAGGTAGTAGAGATGTTTCCATAAAAGGCCATTTTAACTGTAATACTAGCGGGGTAGTTTATGCTGCTAAGTGCTTGGATTGCACAGCTTATTATATTGGTAAAATGGAACAAAATTAAAGCAGCGCATATATGAGCATTATTATGATATTGGGAAGGTTAAGTATACCAATGCCCTGACTAGACATATTCAGGAAAATGACGGCCATAAAACTGGATTTGTAGTTTTAGAATGGGTACAAAATGGTCCAAGGGGTGGCCCTTGGAAAATACTATTAGAAAATAGAGAATATTGGTGGCAGATTTATTTAAATGCCACTATAGTACCTGGTATTAATGATGTAGTAGCTCTAGCTAGTGTTTTAAATCTCAAAAGATTTAATAGATAGTATGTATTTTTTTTGTATTAATTTTGTACTAAATTACATATGTAGGGGGAGATATATATATATATATATATATATATATATATATATATATATATATATATATAATGTATATTTATGTAGTTTTATAATTAACTTCATGTTTTATGACTTATGACATAACCATTTTTAAGGATTTTTTATGTCTTTTAACTTTAAGACAGTAATTGAATTATTGATTGATTGACACTATAGGTGTATATAATGAGTGCTTTTATTGTGATTATTTGTCTGAAGAAGGTTGGAAGGTCCAACTGAAAGCGCTTTCTACATTAATAAAGTTCGTTGGTGTATTGTCCTGGTACTCCTGGTATTTTTCTTGGATTGTTGCTGCATTTTGTTTTTATAGTATGGCTGCTGGAAGTACCCAAGATGATATTTCCTATATTCCCCGGAGGGAATTTGAAGTTCTGCAACAGTCGGTTCAGAACTTCACTATATTAGTCCAGCAATTGCTTCACAACTTTCAGGGTGTTAATGGATCTAGCAACCACTATGGTCACTCCCAAAGTGAAGTATTCTTTGATAGTATCCCCCCTGGTCAAGGACATTTGAATCAACAAGAACCTGTAATAGGTTTGGATGAACAGGATAGGAATATGGATGCAAATGTGGATTTAGAACAATGGTTAAACTAACCAGATAAATCAATGACTATGAATAACAATGTTAATTCATCTATACATAATGCACTTAATTCATTCTATAACATTGTGTTAAAATACCATAGGCTAGTGCATGAGAACACATATTTTAAAGAATGTATCAAAAGAAAGCAGATACCAAAGGGCTTAAGGTACTGGAAATTTCCAATGGGACTTGTGTAGAATAGTACATTGCATTGTGAACTATTGCAGCTGTTTGATAAGCAGGCCTGCAAACTGCTTGATATCTTGATAAAACACAGTACCCTACAGATGGACAATTTAAATCAGCAGATTAAGTCTATGGAAGAAAATATTAAAAATGATTTGTGTTTTAATTCAGTTAAAACACAGTATCTTAACATTTTCTCGGAAGTGGATGATGTCAGCAAGGTTATACGTGAGCTGAAGAACCAGAAGTTAGAATGGGACCATTTGGATTATGTAAACGGTAGAGCATACCCCAAACCACCAGGAACTCAACAGCATGTACATGATGGCAACCCAGGATCTAGTAGAGGGGAAAATCAGTGAGGTGAAAAACCAGCAATGAGTCAGGGGTTCCAAAAATACCCATTAGAGCTGGAGAACTTGTGGCATTTAGTAAGGATATGAAACAGAAGGAGGAACTCTGCATCACGGATGAACTACAAAACGAGCTACAATTTCAACAGGAAGGGTTCTGGCTCGAGGAACCAACAATGCCAGAATCAGTAGGTGAAGAAAATGTGGATTTACCTTACCAGTGCATTGTGAACAGTACAAGTGATTTCAACAATTTTAATTATAGTAGTGTTCAGTTTACAACAGTGCATGCTGATTTATTCAGCAAAGTCTTAACATTTGTCCATCGAGAAGAGCAAATGTGACTGAAATTATTACTGAGCTAAAATTATTTGTAAGAAAGCTTAATTTAACTATAATATTTGATGGGACAGAAAAGTAATTGGTAATTCTTTATATGTACCCAGTGTATTTACCCCTGAGTTGCACCCTACTTTAAAAGTCTTTGATTGTGTTCGTGAAATGGATATAAGGCATCTACTTAAAAGCCCAGGTGATACTAACATGAATGTGAATCTTACTTTTGCCCAGAGGAAGTTAATGCAAGAATTAAATGAAAGAAGGAGCATTAGATTAATGCAACCGGACAAAGACAGTGGCCTTGTTGTTATGGATTGTGTTGATTATCATCAAAAAATGTTGAATCTGTTATATGATGAAAGTTATGTGGAAGCATCTATCAATGAAGTAAACATTTCCTATAGTAGAATTGATTATTGGTTAAATGATTTACTGTTTCAGGGGCAGATTAATGAACAAGAACATGAGTTTATGTATATTAATACACCTAAAGTTGTTAATATGTTTGGTGTCCCCAAAATACACAAGGATCTTGATGATCCACCTTTACGCCCAATTGTGAAAGGGGGACAATCAAAAACATTATATAGCAAAATATATTGATAGTCAATTAAAAGACGGTATAGCAACATTGGATTATTTAAGCAAGGACTCATGGGATTTTTTAACTAAATGTAATCAATTAAATACTTGTTCATTGAATAATTTTGTATTAGTTACAGTGGATGTGAAGGATTTATATATGTGTATCCCACATGAACTGGGCCTAAAATGGTTTAGTGAATTTTTTACAAGTGTATTATATGTAGACCAGGATAAAATTAACACACTAACCTAGCTGATGGCATTGGTATTGGATAATAATTATATTTATTATGAAGGCCACTATTTTAAGCAAGTTAGAGGGGTAGCTATAGGCTCCCCAGTGGGCCCATTGTATGCCAATGCAGTTATGGAGTACTGGGAAGCAGAATATTTATTTAAATCAAAGTATATGGAACTTATAAAACTTATACCCGCTTTTTGGATGACCTTTTCCTAGAATGGTGTGGTCCACAACAATTGTTACAGGAATTTTTTGATTTTTTTTTTGAATGATTCAACTGAGTTTCTTTCATTTTCTTATGCTGTAGAGACAAACAGTATTGCATATTTGGGTGTTTGTTTAACCAAGGATGTGTTAGGGGCTATGTAAAATCTTCTGTTCATAGGAAGAAAACCTATTCTAATGAGTTCCTTCATTTTTCCAGTAACCACACTATCCATATTAAAAAGGCAGTCATAAAAGGACAAATGGCAAGGGCTGCCAGGATGATTACTTTGAACAATGAATTTATGGGTGAAATTAATTTTATAGGAACAATGTTTTTGAATAGGTATTATCCCAAAACATTAGTGGATGCAATCTCAGGGAAAGTTACAAAGAAGGGATTGTTAGGTATATATAGCCCTATATTGAATAAAAGTACTTACTGTGAGGGGTTAAACAGGAACTTGGAATGTAATGAAACATTACTAATAAGTAATATGAATAATACTTATAAAATTGGTAATAGTGGAAAGAAT
Organism: Protopterus annectens; assembly: GCF_019279795.1. Taxonomy (NCBI): domain Eukaryota; kingdom Metazoa; phylum Chordata; order Ceratodontiformes; family Protopteridae; genus Protopterus; species Protopterus annectens. The sequence goes on from NC_056746.1 coordinate 814,654,511, forward strand.
GAGATAAGGGAAAAGAAAGATACATATCCAAATAATAGTTTTATTATGACTTTTACGGAAGATAGTGCCAATATAGTTAATATTATGAAAAAAAATTGGGAAATTATCTGGATGGATAAAAATATAAGCCATGTAGGGGGAATTTGTCCAAATATTGTATATAAGAGGAACAAAAATTTGAAGGATTGGTGCAATTCTTTCACATAATGTGGAAAATGGCAATTTGGGAATATGAGGAAATGTGGTATGTGCAATCAGTGTAGACATATTTTAGAATGTAATAATATTGTACTAGGTAGTAAAGATGTTTCCATAAAAGGCCGTTTTAACTGTAATACTAGAGGGGTAGTTTATGCTGCTAAGTGCTTGGATTGCACAGCTTATTATATTGGTAAAATGGAACAAAAATTAAAGCAGTGCATATATGAGCATTATTATGATATTGGGAAGGTTAAGTGTACCAATGCCCTGACTAGACATATTCAGGAAAATGATGGCCATAAATTTGGATTTGTAGTTTTAGAACAGGTAAAAAATGGTCCAAGGGGTGGCCCTTGAAAAACACTATTAGAAAATAGAGAATATTGGTGGCAGATTTATTTAAATGCCACTATAGTACCTGGTATTTATGATGTAGTAGCTCTGTCTAGTGTTTTAAATCTCAAAAAATTTTAAAGATAGTATGTATTTTTTTGTATTAATCTTGTACTAAATTATATATGTAGGGAATATATATATATATATATATATATATATATATATATATATATATATATATATATATGTAGTTTTATAACTAAGTTAATGTTTTATGACTTATGATATGGCTATTATTTATGTCTTTTAACTTTACGTCAGCAATTAAATTATGGATTGATTGACACCATAGTTGTGTGGAGATTGGGTGAAGATGGGTGAAGGCTGCCAACCTAGCCAGATAGAATTTTGGAGATAATTCTGTCATCTGTAAATATTAATGTAAACCACAGGCTGTTGTCTTAAATCATAAAAATAGTGTTACATGTGGAACTGGAAAATAATGCAACAACAGTGCACTCTATTGACCAAGTAAAGCATGTTGTGACCCTTTGATGTTAAGTAAGTCTAGAGTGAGGCATCCTGCCTATTGTTTTAAGGCCAGAGTTAATGGCCAGAATTTGCATGCATAAATGTCCTTTATTGCTCTGGTTTCTGCCCAGAGGTGAAGGATGTAAATGTAGTTTCTGTTAGCCTGGGAACCCAGGGAAGTATGAAGAATGATGTAATGTGAACCAGGAATGTGATTTTAAAAACAGAGAGAATCAGAGAGCACTAAACATTTTTGTCTTGACCATCCAACTCACTAGCACTGTCTTGCTCTATATGTGAGTTTATCTTAGATTTTTGTTTTCTCTTAGAAACAGCTAGATATTAGAAAGATTAGACTAAGTGTTTTTCTGTGATGTCAGAACTGTACTACTGAATTATTTTAAGTATTTGTCTGTGATCTCTGAACTCTTGACTGTATAGTAAAAAGTATTGTCTTGGGCTTTGACTATTTGTTATTAAATATTTTTAAACCCTTTCAACTGTGGCTGTTTTTGTAGAGATAATTTAAGCTCTTGAGAGTACTTGCATGCCTTTAATAAAATTGAACAAAGCCATTCCAATAGCTTTAGCCCTGGGCTATACTACCAATTGGATACTAATATTGCACAGTAATAATTGGACACCCTTTTAAGGGCCTTTGAGTAGCTGATAAATATTAGTGGGTGGTGGCAGCTGGTACTACCATATAGTCTGGAAAAAAGGGGCACAGCTGGAGAACCGGTGCCAGCCTTTCCCAGGAGTGTCTGTGTGGTTGTATAAACTCTTCTCAAAGTGTGTGTGTGTGTGTGTGTGTGTGTGTGTGTGTGTGTGTGTGTGTGTGTGTGTGTGTGTGTGTGTGTGTGTGTGTGTGTGTGTGTGTGTGTCTGTATTTGTGTCAGCTACCTGGGCAGGGACACAAAGCACCCAACACACTAGTAATAGGTGACTCTATAGTCAGGCACACTGATGTCCCACTAACTAGGCTGGACAAGGAGAAGGTTACAGTTAGCTGCCTGTCAGGTGCCAGGATCTGCCACATAACACAAGCACTCAGGTCACTCCAGAACAAGTACAAACATGACTCTGTCATTGTCCATGTTGGTGTGAATGACCTGAGACATACCTCCCTGGACTACATGAAAAGAGACATGGAAGAGCTCTCTGATCATGTAGCCCAGTCCGGTATGACCCTTACCCTGAGTAGCATCCTGCCCTCACCAAGAATGATGCCACAGTATAAAGAAAAAAAATGATCAATTTCAACAATTGTCTAAATTTCTGGTGTCATTCAAAGGGGATCCAGTATCTGTCCACTTGGGATGACATGCTTGATAAGCCACATTGCTTCACAAGAGATGGCTTGCACCTGTCACCCTTGGGCTTTCAAATACTGGCCAAGACTTTTGCTGCCCCCATAGTGCCTTTTTTAGACAAGGCTCAAAAGACAAACCCACCACCATAAATAGCACAAGTAACCAAAAACTGAGGGTAATGCTACTCAACGCCAGAAGTCTAAACCTCAAAATGCATGCACTCGAGGCACTCCTCAGTATAAAGAACATTGATATCTGTGCGGTAACAGAAACCTGGTTTAAGGCTCCAAAGTGCATCCCAGCACTACCAGGCTATAACTCATATCATACTTTTCAGCCACAGAACCCAGACCCAAACACAATCATCAAGGATACCCACACCTCCAGGTTAGTGGCACAGTACAATGCCTCAGAGATCATTCATGTGCAACTAACAATAGGCAAAACTGCAATTCAAATTTTAGCTTACTACAGATCACCCACCATGACCCAGGACCCCCATTCCACATTTCTGGAGACACTGGAAAATATGAAGGTCCTACCAAATGCCCTAATATTGGATGATTTCAATTACCCAAACATTAACTGGGAGAACTACTCAAATACTAACTCCCTTGCCCAACACTTCCTAGAATTTATAAACTCAAATGCCCTGGATCAACTGGTCAACACCCCCACTAGAGGTGATGGCATATTGGACCTGGTCATCACCAACATGGGTGACTGGTGTTCTACACCGGAGGTCAAACCCTCAATGGTTAGATCAGACCATAGACTAATCACGCTGGATATCCACATTCTGCCCCCACCTCCATTCAAGGAAACTATCCTGAAAAACTTTTCAAAAGCAAACTTCACGTTACTTTAGACTAAGGTGGAAAGGTTCACAGCCCCCATGCTAAAGGACAATGCTGTCCAAGCTGCTGAATCCCTTGCAAAGGCCCTCTGTGAGCACCTGCAAGAATGCATGGATCGTGCTATACCAAGCAAAACCAAGACTCACTCCTCCAAGAAAAGGAAACCAATCTGGTGGACCCCTGCCATAAACAAGCTATACAATAGAAGGAGGAAACTAGTGCAGAAAAGAGTAAAATCCCAAGAAGGAAAGACAACTTCATGCTAGTTCAGTCAGACGTTACAAACTTCATGACACCCATGCAGACAAGAACTGAAAGTTCAACTACTGAGTCCTACACTAAGGCACTGTATGAGCACATCCACTCATGCATGAATCGTGCCATCCCAAACAGAACAAAGATGTTCTCCTCCAAAAAAAGGAAGCCAATCTGGTGGTCCCCCGCCATAAACAAACTACACCAAAAGGAATAAACTGTTGCAGAAAAATGGAAAATCCCAGGATGCAAAAAACTCCCTTACCAGCCTCTGTAAGAAGCTGAGATCCCTCACAAAATCCTCTAAAGCTAGTTACGAAAACAAAATTGTCAAAGATTCCAAAGACAACCACAAGGCATTCTATAACTATGCCAAGAATCTAAATGGCAATGCTCAGATCTGCTCGGAGCTACAACAGAATGGCATTAAATATACTGATCCCAAGGATATTGCCAATATCTTGGCAGATCGATTCAGTACCACCTTCACCCTCCTCTCACCCCTTAAATGGCCCATCTCAATACTGGAAGATTGCCAAATTTGGGTAAAAATGGCCACACAGGTAAAAAAACATACTCTCCATAGCTAAGAATACAGCAGCTATGGGTACAGATGACATCCCAGGCTGTGTACTACGTGAACTACAAAATGAACTGGCACCTCACCTAAGTGTCATGTTTAATCATACCCTCACCTCAGGCTTCATACCCACTGAGTGGCATACAGCTATAAATATCCCACTCCATAAGGGGGATCCACCTTGGATCCTGGGAACTACTGCCCCATCAGTCTGATGAGCCTGATCTGCAAGGCCATGGAACGTATTATCATGGAACTTATAAACAAAGACATTGGCAACCTTAAAACACAGGACCCCACCCAGTTTGGGTTTGTGAAGGGCCGATCTTGTCTCCTGAACCTGACTGACTTCTTCAAATCAGTCTCCAGAGCCGTGGACGAGAGTAAGACAGTCCACACAGCCTATCTGGACCTCACCAAGGCCTTTGACACCATCCCCCACTCTGGAATCATAGATAAACTTACTAAGCTGGGCATTAATTCCCACGTCACTCAATGGGTTGCCAACTGGCTTACTGACAGAACCCACACTGTAAAAGTAGCTGACTCCAAATATAGCTCCAGACAAGTGACAAGTGGAGTACCTCAGGGTTCAGACCTGGGACCTCTCTTGTTTGGCATCTACTTCTCTGAAGTACAGGCCAACACTAAGGGACTCTGGATAACAACGTTGGCAGATGATTGCAAACTGGGAGCCATTACTGAATCCACAAATGATGTTGATACTCTACAAAAGGACCTTACAGAAACAGATGCTTGATGCCAGAGCCATGGGCTCAAGCTCATTGCCAAGAAATGTATAGTTATCCCCTTTGAGAAAAAACATGTACCCGTGAATTACCACGTAGGTAGAAGTACACTAAACACCGAAAGTGTGATAAGAGACTTAGGGACACAGGTGGATAGTGGTCTCACCTTCAATAACCACATTGCCACAGCAGTCAGGAAATCCTTCTATGTGGCACACCTCATCACTAAGGGCTTTTCATTGAGAAAAAAGGAGGTCATTGTCCCACTGTACTTATCCCTCATTAGACCCATTATAGAATACAACGCCTCATTTGGTATGTACCTCGCAAGACATCTGCAACAACTGGAAAGGCCACAGAAATACCTCACTAAAAGAATCACAGGCCTAAAGCAGATGCCTTATGTTGATCATCTTAAAAAACTCCAGCTATACTCTGTCGCATATCGTCTACTCCGAGGCAATCTCTGCTTAACATGCAAGGCCATGTCAAACCCAGAGCTATTGGACATGCTAAACTTAAAGAAATCCCGATCCCTCAGAGCCACACGCTCCAGGGATCTAAACCTTCTCATCACAATAAACAAAACATGCTGGAGGGATAGGTTCCTGACCCAGCGACTCCCCAGACTCTGGAATAGACTGCCCATACAAGTCAAGCAGAGCACCTCTTTGGTCCTCTTCAAAAGGAGCCCTGATGATTGGATGGGAGAAAGGAAATTCATGCCAGGGATCAGCTAGCCAGGGGTCCAGGGAAGTAAATAGTGTGGGAAGAAATAACCAGGGAATTGTTATGGCTAGGCTTGTATAGGCCCTAGGGCCAATAGCCTAGTACCAACCTATGAACCTATGAACCTATGAACATCCCTGATTACTATCGGCAAGAAACTATGATCCCTCATAAAATCATCCAAGGCTAGCTTTGAAAGAAAAATTGCCAAGGACTCCAAAGATAACCACAAAGTGTTCTTTAGCTATGTCAAGAACCTAAGTGGAAACTCTCAGATCTGCTCTGAGTTAGTGCAAAATGGCACAAAATACACTGAACTGACTGATATTGCCAACATTCTGAAGACAGGTTTAGTGCAAACCACCCCCGTTTCACCCCCTAAAGGTCCCATAACCATACCAGAAGAATGTAGTGCCCCAGCAATCACTGACACACAGATTAAAACAGCCCAATCCAAAGCATAAAATATAGCCTCAATGGAACCAGGTGGTGTCCCAGGCTGTGGCTTACATGAGCTCTAAAATGAACTAACCCCTCACCTAAACACACTGTTCAAACTCAGCCTCTCTACATAATATGTACTCGTAGAGTGGCACACGGCAACAGTTATCCCGCTCCACAAAGGTGGAGCCATAACAGACCCTGGGAGCTATCGCCCTATAAGCCTGACTAGCCTGGTCTGCAAGGCTATGGAGTGCATCATCATGGAATTCATTAACAGAGACAATGGGAACCTTCAAACATTGGACGCAACCCAGTTTGGCTTTGTTAAAGGCAGATCATGCCTCCTAATTCTAGTGGACTTCTTTGAGACAGTTAACAAGGCTTTAGATGAAGGAAAGGAGGTCCACACAACCTAGCTAGACCTTGCAAAGGCTTTCAACACCATTCTCCATTCTGGTATTATAGACAAGCTCACTAGCCTGAACATAAACCCCTATGTCATGAGATGGGTTGCCAATTGGCTCATGGATAGAACCCACATGGTGAGAGTTGCAGGCTCTAGGTCCAACTCTAAACCAGTTATAAGTGGCGTCCCCCAGGGTTCAGTCCTGGGACCCCTCCTGTTCAGTATATACTTCTTAGAGGTACAGGCAAGCACAGGAGGATTATGGCTGATCAAGTTCGCAGATGACTGTAAACTAGGGGCCATAATTGACTCTCCAGCTGATACAGACATCCTCCAGAAGGGTCTCACTGAGATGGATACCTGGTGTCAAAATTATGCCTCAAGCTAAATGCCAAAAAGTGCATAGTCATCCCCTTTGGAAAAAACAAAGTACCCGTGAACTACCGCATATGTGATAGTCCCCTAAATACAGAAAATGTAATGGGCTCAAGCTCATTGCCAAGAAATGTATAGCTATCCCCTTTGGGAAAAAAACACGTACCCGTGAATTACCACATAGGTGGCAGTACACTAAACACTGAAAGTGTGATAAGAGACTTAGGGACACAGGTAGACAGTGGTCTCACCTTCAATAACCACATTGCCACAACAGACAGGAAATCCTTCAATGTGGCACACCTCATTACTAAGGGCTTTTCATTGAGAAAAAAGGAGGACATTGTCCCACTGTACTTATCCCTCATTAGACCCATTATAGAATACAACGCCCCATTTGGTATGTACCTCGCAAGACATCTGCAACAACTGGAAAGGCCACAGAAATACCTCACTAAAAGAATCACAGGCCTAAAGCAGATGCCCTATGCTGATCATCTTAAAAAACTCCAGCTATACTCTGTCGCATATTGTCTACTCCGAGGCAATCTCTGCTTAACATACAAGGCCATGTCAAACCCAGAGCTGTTGGACATGCTACACTTAAAGAAATCCCAATCCCTCAGAGCCACACGCTTTAGGGATCTAAACCTTCTCATCACAATAAGCAAAACATGCTGGAGGGATAGGTTCCTGATCCAGAGACTCCCCAGACTCTGGAATAGACTGTCCATACATGTCAAGCAGAGCACCTCTTTGGCCCTCTTCAAAAGGAACCTTGATGATTGGATGGAAGAAAGGAAATTCATGCCAGGGATCAGCTAGACAGGGGTCTAGGGAAGAAAATAGTGTGGGAAGAAATAACCAGGGAATTGTTATGGCTAGGCTTGTATAGGCCCTAGGGCCAATAGCCTAGTACCAACCTATGAACCTATGAACATCCCTGATTAGTATCGGCAAGAAACTACGATCCCTCATAAAATCATCCAAGGCTAGCTTTGAAAGAGAACTTGCCAAGGACTACAAAGATAACCACAAAGTGTTCTTTAGCTATGTCAAGAACCTAAGTGGAACTCTCAGATCTGCTCTGAGTTAGTGCAAAATAGCACAGAATACACTGAACCGACTGATATTGCCAACATTCTGGAAGACAGGCTTAGTGCAAACCACCCCCTTTCCCCCCTTAAAGGTCCCATAACCATACCAGAAGAATGTATTGCCCCAGCGATCACTGACATACAGGTTAAAACAGCCCAATCCAAAGCAAAAAATACAACTTCAGTGGAACCAGACGGTGTCCCAGGCTATGTCTTACATGAGCTCTAAAATGAACTAACCCCTCACCTAAACACACTGTTCAAACTCAGCCTCTCTACAGGCTATGTACCCATAGAGTGGCACACGGCAACAGTTATCCCGCTCCACAAAGGTGGAGCCATAACGGACGCTGGGAGCTATTGCCCTATAAGCCTGACTAGCCTGGTCTGCAAGGCTATGGAGTGCATCATCATGGAATTCATTAACAGAGACAATGGGAACCTTCAAACATTGGATGCGACCCAGTTTGGCTTTGTTAAAGGCAGTGCATGCCTCCTAATTCTGGTGGACTTCTTTGAGACAGTTAACAAGGCTTTAGATGAGGGAAAGGAGGTCCACACAGCCTAGCTAGACCTTGAAAAGGCTTTCAACACCATTCCCCATTCTGGTATTATAGACACGCTCACCAGCCTGAACATAAACCCCTACATCATGAGACGGGTTGCCAATAGAACCCTCATGGTGAGAGTTGTAGGCTCTAGGTCCAACTCTAAACCTGTTATAAGTGGCGTCCCCCAGGGCTCAGTTCTGGGACCCCTCCTGTTCAGTATATACTTCTTAGAGGTACAGGCAAGAACAGGAGGATTATGACTGATCAAGTTGGCAGATGACTGCAAACTGGGGGCCATAATTGACTCTCCAGCTGATACAGACATCCTCCAGAAGGGTCTCACTGAGATGGATACCTGGTGTCAAAATTACGGCTTCAAGCTAAATGCCAAAAAGTGCTTAGTCATCCCCTTTGGAAAAAACAAAGTACCCGTGAACTACCGCATATGTGATAGTCCCCTAAATACAGAAAATGTAATAAGGGATCTGGGGACCCAAGTAGATATTAATCTCTCCTTTGATAATCATATTGCCAAGGTGGTTAGAAAATACTTCTATGTGGCCCACCTAATCACAAAAGGGTTCGCATCTAGAACAAAAGAGTTTATTGTGCCCATCTACTCATCACTCATCAGATCCATCATAGAGTATAATGCCCCATTTGGGATGTACCTTACAAGACACCTGCAATAGCTGGAAAGACCACAGAAGTACCTCACCAAGAGGATTACTGGCCTCAAACATATGCCCTATGCAGCCCGACTGAAGAAACTCCAGCTGTACTCGGTTGCATACCGCTTTACACAGAGGTGATCTCTGCCTGACATACAAGGCCATGTCCAACCCAGAATTGATGGACATGCTCCACCTAAAAGAAAACAAATCTCCGAGAGCCACATGCACTAGGGATCTAAACCTCACCACAATGATAAATAGGATGTGCTGGAGGGATAGTTTCCTGTCCCAGAGACTCCCCGTGCTTTGGAACAGGATTCCAATCTACATTAGGCAGAGCCCCTCACTAACACTCTTCAAAAGAAACCTTGACGAGTGGATGGGAAACAGAAAATTTACCCCGGGGATCACTGCAGTGGCTCTGCTGGACAGAGGCACAGAGAAGTAATGGCTCTGCTGGGCCGAGGCACAGGGAACTAATCTAAGGGGGCAGTGAAAATCAACACATTCTGGCTAGGCTTATAGATGCCCTTGGGCAGATAGCCTACTACTTACCTATGAACCTATGAACCTATGGTTGGACAGAGAGGTTTTAGCTTGCCCACTAGGCTGACATTTGAACCCTATAGCTGTGTCAGTGGGGAGTCTTATTGGGGACCTGGAGAGTGAGGGAGCAATCAGCACCAGACTGACTGTGATCTCTGTGTGCTCTTAAGGGAAATTGCACTTTACTGTTGTATTTGTTATCCCTTCCTCCTATATGTGATGCCCCTCACTGGTAGTGGTGAGGATTGAAGCTCCTTGATTGCTAGGCTAGGGCACGGGCATCACATATTAATTGCTTGGCAGTGGCGGGATATCCACATCACATATTAATTGGTAAATACTAATTGGCTTGTAGTGGTGTGGGAAGAGTGAATTCCTGTAGCTTGGGTACAGTGAGTTTTGAAGGTGTTTTTTACTCTAAATCAGCCACAAAGTGAATACTCAGAGTTCATATCACAATTGTTTTATTTCTTTTGTTAGCTTAGTTAGTCAGGGTGAGCAGGCAGCCTGTCAGCAATAAAGTATGGAAAGCTGACAAGGAGCAAGCTGGCTGAGATGTGCCAGGCGAGGGGACTGGTGTATGGAAACCTGACTAAGGCAAACCTGATTGCAGCTTTGGTTACAGCTGCATCAGAAAACAGCAACCAGGAGGACAATCAGACTGACAGTGGAGATATAATACCCTCAGAGAATGGACAGCTCAACTTTTCAGCAGAGGACTTAAAAATCCATCTGGATCTAAAAAGACTTGAATTGGAGGCCAGGCATTTGGAGTTAGAAGCAGTTGAGAGACTGAGGAGTCTATAGGCTGAGAAGAATGAGAAACTGCTATGCCTGGAAGCCAAGGAAAAGGAGCGACAGAGGCAGCATGAGAGGGAAATGTTGACTCTTTGCCAGAGTCATGGAGGTAATGGGGAAGGGAGTAACTGGACCCTAGAAGCACAAAAGGTCAGTATATTTCTTCCACAGTTTAAAGAGGGGTATAATGTTGATAGTTTCATTCTTATGTTTGAGAGGGTATGTGAACAGTATAGCATTGACCTAAGGCTCTGGGTACGGTTCCAGACTCCCTTACTCCATGGAAAAGCTGTAACTGTTTTGTCAAAAATGTCTGATGTTGCATGTTTTGATTATACTGCTGTTAAAAATCACTTGTTAGAATTGTTTAAGCTAACACCTGAAACATATAGGAAAAAGTTTCATGAGCATAGACGCAAGGCAGATGAAAGTGTGTGTGAATATGTAGCTGAACTGAGCACTTATTTCCATAGGTGGGTGAGTGGATGTCAGTTCACCACTTTTGAAGGGGTAACAGACCTTTTGGTGAGGGAACATGCACTTAACACTTTGTCTGAGGGCATGAGAATCTAGTTAGCTGATAGACAATGTGCTACTTCAGATGAGTTGGGGAAGAAGGGAGACCTATACCTGGCAAGCAGGGCAGCCCTGCACAGGAAAGGGACCCCCAGTACTGCTCATGGGTCTAAAGGAACCCATGGTGGGCAGCCCAGACTGCCTCAACAGAATCTGCCAGTAGCAAGGGAAGCCACTAGTCCAGGTACATGCCCAGGAGCAAGGGTTAAATGTTTTGAATGCAACCAGTGGGGCCATGTGGCATACAGGTGACCATGGAGGCAAGGTGGGAAGCAAAAGGTGAGGGAGCCAGTAAGTGGGAAAGACAAAATGCCAATAGTAGGTTGTCTTGGGACAACAAGGGTGCCAGACTACCACCAGAGGTTCGATCCTATTGTAATGAATGGCAAAAAGGCCATTGCCAAGAGAGACACAGCCTCTGATATAACCAGTGTAAAGCCTGCAATGGTTACAGAGGAGCACTACATGCCTGAACAGTTTACTCCAGTCAGGGCTTTAGGAGGGGATCCCATTCTAAATACCTTTGGCGAGTGTTCAGCTGGACCTGAAGGGTGGAAAAGAAAGCCAGCAAGTAGGTGTGTTTGAGGATATATCTACAGATGTCCTGATAGGGAATGATTTTGATAGTGCAGTATCCTGTGCTTGTGCAGTTACATGCAGTCAGGCTTGGAGACAAGCAGGTATGTCTGGTAGCCTGGGGGAGACCCAGCCAGACTGCATACTTGCAGCCAGGACTGGTGATGTGGTTACTTCAGGGAGGGAGCAACCTTGTAGCACTAAGACTAACGGTGAGCCACAGCTGCTTGGGGGTACTGATGGTCCTTTGGACAGAGTGACTACAAAGGTAAAGGTGAGTAGTAGTACCCAGGCTGACAGTGAGGCACCACTGTCAGAGTGTGCCAGTCTTCCTGTGGAAGGGGAGCTGGAAAGGGTTACAAGGAGAGAGCTGAGACAGGCTCTGCTTTCAGATCCTACATTGCAAGGATTGAGGCAGGTAGCTAGGGAGGCACCTGATTCTCAAGGAAAGGGGGGATCTGTATACTGGGACAAAGGGTTACTATACAGAGAGTGGACCCTTGAGGGAGGGCTAGAAGGTGAGAGAGTACAGCAGTTGGTAGTGCCTAGAGCCTACCATCTAGTCTTCTAGCCATAGCCCATGATATTCCCTTTGCAGGTCATACAGGCATAAAACGTACAAAGAGCCATATTATGCAGAACTTCTATTGGCCTTGAATTTCCAGAGATGTAACAGGGCACTGCAGGACCTATGAACAGTGCCAAAAGGTAGGCAAGGCAGGAGGCAATGTCAGAGCTCCTTTGATGCCTTTGCCTGTGATTGAGGAGCCATTTCAGAGTGTAGCTATGGATATTGTGGGTCCTCTGAATACCCCAAGTTCCACAGGGAAAAAGTATATCATAGTGGTAGTGGAATATGCTACATGATACCCTGAGGTGGTAGCTTTGTATGCTACATGATACCCTGAGGTGGTGGCTTTGTCCTCCATTGAGGCAGAGAAGGTAGCAAATGCTTTATTAGAGATTTTCAGCAGGGTAGGTTTCCCAAAAGAAATACTGACTGACAGAGGTGCCAGTTTCATGTCAGATCTGCTGGCTTGTCTGTGGAAGTCAGGTGGGGTGAAGCACATGAAGACCACCCCTACCATCCCTAGACTAATGGCCTTGTTGAGAGGTTAAACTGTACAATCAAGTCCATGCTATGGGCATTTGCAGATCAGTCTAAGAGGGAGTGGGACAAATATTTGCCCCATCTGTTGTTTGCTTACAAAGAAGTTCCCAGGAATCAACAGTTTTTTCACTCTTTAAGTTGCCATATGGGCATAGGGTGAGGGGACCTCTAGATTTAATTTGAGATGAGTGGGAAGGTGAGTGCGAGTCTCACAAGGGATCTGCTGTGGCATACATCCTAAACCTCAGGCAAAGGCTCAGGGAATTCATGGGCTTGGCCCATGAAAACCTGAAGAAGCCCAACAACAGAAAAAGGTGTGGTATGACAGGAATGCTCGAGCTAGAGAGTATGCTGTGGGGCAGCAGGTAATGGTTTTCATTCCTGTCAGACACAACAAACTGCAAGCAGCTTGGGAGGGACCCTACAAGGTGGTAAGAAAGGTAAGTGATGTTAACTACATGGTGGAACTGCTAGGCAGATGGCAGGGGCATAAATTGTACCATGTTAACATGATGAAACCTTACCATGATAGGGAGGCCCTTGTGCTGAGCATCTGCAGTGGATTGCAGGAGGAGTCTGAGGGAGATCTGGGGACTGATCTCCTCAGTGAGGCTTGGGCTGACACCTCAGTGGAAGAAGTAGTACTGTCCCAGCAGCTATCTCCTACCCATGTTCAAGAAATCTGAGCAGTGTTGCAGGAATTTATGGACATGTTCACTGGAAAACCAGGGTGCACCCACTGTGGCAGCACCAGTTGGACACAGGACCCCAAAGGCCTATTAGGCAAGCCCCTTATAGAGTGCATGAGAGAGTCAAACAGAAACTAGGGGTGATTCAAGAGTCCAACAGTCCCTGTGCCTCCCCCAGTGGTGTTGGTGCCAAAGAAGGATGACAGCTTCAGGTTCTGTGTGGACTACAGCAAATTAAATAGTCACACAGAGTCAGATATTTACTCCATGCCTAGGACAGATGAGGCCCTAGAGCAGCTGGGTGGGGCTAAGTATCTTACAACCAATGATCCTACCAAGGGTTATTGGCAGGTGCCCTTGACTCCCAGTGCTAGAAAGAAGTCAGCCTTTGTGACTCTTTTTGGCTTGTATGAGATCAGAAAGATGCCCTTTGGGATGAAGAATGCCCCAGTGACTTTCCAGAGGCTGGTAGATCATATCCTAGCAGGAGCAGGAGGGTTTTCCCTTGCTTACCAGGATGATATTGCCATCTACAGCCATTCCTGGCCAGAGCACCTTCAGCATGTCAGGGGAGTGCTGGGCAGACTACAGAGGGCAGGGTTGACCATTAAGCAGAGCAAATGTCAGGTGGGTATGGCAGAGGTCTCCTACTTAAGACATAGAGTGGGGAGTGGTAAGATAAGGCCATAACCTGCCAAACTAGAAGCCATTCAGACATGGCCTGCACCTGTTACTAAAAAGCAGGTGAGGGCATTTTTAGGGACAGCAGGGTACTACAGAAATTTTATCCCCAGTTATAGTACCATAGCTGCTCTCCTCACAGACCTGACAAGGAAGAACAGGCCAGATAAGGTAGTGGACCCCAGGATGTGAGCAGGCATTCCAAAAGCTTAAAGAAGCTTTGGGAGGACCCCCCCCATGTTAGCCAGTCCTGATTACAGCAAAGAATTTGCTGTGCGGGTGGATGCTTCGAACCATGGGGTGGGGGCTGTACTTAGCCAGATTTCTTCAGAGGGGAAAGAGCACCCAGTGGTTTATCTCAGTCATAGGCTCCAGCCCAGGGAGGAATGCTATGCAGCTGTAGAAAAGGAATGTCTAGCCATAGTGTGGGCACTGCAGAAAATTCAGCCTTATCTGTATGGAAGGAAATTCACTGTTATGACAATTCATAACCCCCTGATGTGGTTAAACAGAGCCAGACAGCAAAATGCCAAGTTGCTAAGATGGAGCCTGGGGTTGCAAGCATATGATATGTCCATGTAGCACTGCAGTGGTATTAGCAATGCCAATGCAGATGGGCTCTCACGACAGGGAACGGGGTAAGGTATACTCAGATAGACTTAACTCCCTCAAGCAGCGTTTCTCAAGGGTCACTTGAAAAACTAGCTTGAGTTCTCCAGGGGGGAGATATGTGAAGATTGGGTGAAGATGGGTGAAGGCTGCCAGCCTATTCAGATAGAATTTTGGAGATAATTCTGTCATCTGTAAATATTAATGTAAACCACAAGCTGTTGTCTTAAATGGTAAAAATAGTGTTACATGTGGAAATGGAAAATAATGTAACAACGGTGCACTCTATTGACCAAGTAAAGCATATTGTGACCCTTTGATGTTAAAACTTGGAGCCAGTAAGTCTAGAGTGAGGCATCCTGCCTATTGTTTTAAGGCCAGAGTTAATGGCCAGAATTTGCATGCATTTATGTCCTTTATTGCTCTGGTTTCTGCCCAGAGGTGAAGAATGTAAATGTAGTTTCTGTTAGCCTGGGAACCCAGAGAAGTATGAAGAATGATGTAATGTGAACCAGGAATGTGATTTTAAAAACAGAGAGAATCAGAGAGCACTAAGCATTTTTGTCTTGACCATCCAACTCACCAGCACTGTCTTGCTCTTTATGTAACTTTATCTTAGATTTGTGTTTTCTCTTAGAAATAGCTAGAAACTAGAAATATTAGACTAAGTGTTTTTATGTGATTTCACAACTGTATTAATGAATTATCTTAAGTATTTCTCTGAGATCTCTGAACTATTGTCTAGCACTGTGTAGTAAAAAGTATTGTCTTGTGTTTTGACCATTTGTTATTAAATATTTTAAACCCTTTCAACTGTGGCTGTATTTGTAGAGGTAATTTAAGCTCTTGAGAGTACGTGTATGCCTTTGGTAAAATTGTACAAAGCCATTCCAATAGCTTTAAACCTGGGCTATACTACCAATTGGATACTAATATTGCACAATAATAATTGGACACCCTTTTAAGGGCCTTTGAGTAGCTGATAAATATTAGTGGGTGGTGTCAGCCGGTACTATTGTATAGTCTGGGAAAAAGGGGCACAGCTGGAGAACCTGTGCCAGCCTTTCACAGGAGTCTCTGTGTGGTTGTATAAGCTCTTCTCAAAGTGTGTGTGCGTGTGTGTGTGTGTGTGTGTGTGTGTGTGTGTGTGTGTGTGTGTGTGTGTGTGTGTGTGTGTGTGTGTGTGTGTGTGTGTGTGTGTGTGTGTGTGTGTGTGTGTGTGTGTGTGTGTGCATGTGCGCATGTGCGTGTGCATGTGTGTGTGTGTGTGTGTGTGTGTGTGTGTGTCAGCTACCTGGGCACAGACATGAAGCACTGGTAGGACAGAGAGGGTGCTGGAGGTTTTAGCTTGCCTACTAGCCTGAGATCTGGACCTTATAGCTGTGCCAGTAGGGAGTCTTATTGGGGACTTGGAGAGCGAGGGCGTGACCAGCCCTGGACTGACTGTGATCTCTTTGTGCTCTTAAGGGAAATTGCTCTTTACTGTGTATATTTGATATCCTTACTTCCTATATGAGATGCCCCTCACTGGTGTTTGTAGTGAGGATAAGCTCCTTGATTGCTGAGTCAGGGCATGGGCATCACAAGGTTTATATGAGTGCTTTGTTGCGATTACTTGTCTGAGAAAGGTTGGAAGGTCTAACCAAAAGCACTTACTACATTAATAGAGTTCATTGGTGTATTGTCCTGGTACTCCTGGTATTTTTCTTGATATGTACAGAGCCTGACAGAATAATCATGATGACAACCCTAAGAGTAACACACCAAAAAGATGTGCAGAACTGCCTTATGGGCAAATCACTTTACATGTCTCTGTCCCTGTCTCTACAACTCTCTAGGCTTGCCACCCCTCCGTTTTTTTTCCGGACTATCAGGAAATCAAACTGATTCTCCAGTAGTCCGGAAAACACTGTACAAACTCCGGTATTCTGTTTCAAAAAGGAAACAGACTATCGGAGTTTGTAAATCGGCTGATTTGCTATGCTTTTTTTACAGAAAAGCATAGTAAATCAGCTAAAAACAGGCGGCGGGAATGAAAAAAGAGGGCGTTCCCATTGAGTGATGCTGTCGTGACATCACAAAATAGGAGGTATGTTGGCGGGAGAGGGGGTTGGGGTGGGCAGGGTTACTGGTGACGCGAGGGGCGTGGCTTTGCTCCGGTTTTAGCCGTGAAGGAAGGTGGCAACCCTACAACTCTCCCTCTTCCTAACCCTTATGTCTCAACAGTCTTTCTCCTCAGCATTTGCATGAGGCCTGGCAGGGAGCAGCACCTGTAACTTATGAGAAATGTCAGTCCTTGGCTTATGGGAAAACCTTGTGAGTTTTTGCCTTCAGATGGATTAGTGTGCTGTCCTTCTTGCTACTGTGCTATGGAAAGACTGGCTGATAACACTTTAAGGAGACCAGTATCTCTTGAACAGGCTGCAGAGTTGAACATACATCATATATAATGTGTTATGAAGCATGCTTCCTACAACCATTCTTGCTTCATATTGGGTCCATAGTCCAGTTTTCCACTGGAATTAACATGCTTGGTCTGTCAGGTGGTCCATTAACATTCACAGAATGCTCATATTTTCCCACGAATTACTGCAGAACATTAGATACAATCAAGGCTTTATGTGTTAACAAGCATACTGCAGTAGGCACATTTGGACAATATTGCTGATGTACACAGGTAAACTTATAGTATCAATGTAGTTTAATTTCGGTCCATGGTCTGAATTATATTAATTAAGACACATACATGTCTGTTATAACTCTATTGGCTTTATTACTCACTCATGTTATGCAAACTCATGCAATTTCATAACAATTGCAACATGCCTGAAATACGTGGACAGTCACAAAATATGAACAAGTAATGTACTATATCAAGGCAAATGCATAAATCATGACAAAAACATTAATATAACATATATCTTGTTCTTGATTTCATCACAATAAGACCTGTTTGTCTGCCTATACTCCTTATTTGTGTGAAGGCTGGTATATGGAACCATTGACTAAATTCCCATTCAGATTTCTCTACTTCAAAATATAACTGAGCATGCACTAATACTTTGCCATCTACCAAGCAATTGAGCTTGTTATCATTGTGCTTCAGGGAGAGATTTTGTAAAAAATAAATGCATTGTTAGTAGCATGTATTACTTATGTAAGGAGTAATGGACTGTTTTACTCAAGATATACCAGTTTCACTGTGATATTGACTAAACATTTCATTCTGCAAACTTATGTTTGAACTCCAACACTTATACTTGGAAATGATCTGCAATGGTATGCAATCTTTTCACAAATACTCCACCAGTGGATTTTAGAAGTGCATTGTTATATTTTTGACCTATCCATTTGTATTTACACTGCACATGTCAAAGCATGAGCCAATGCAATTGATAATGAAAAATACGATCCAAGGCAGTAAAAAGCCAGAGGTAATCTCCAAAAGACGTATTTATTTGTTTGAACACAAAACAAATCCTTCTCAAGCGCTTTCGCTCAGTGCAATACTGAACTTTATCAAGATAACAATAAGCAACAAATTGGTCTTATTTAAATGGGTGCATAAAGATCATGTGATTCATTAATTAAACTTAATTGATAGCTGAATAGCTAGTTTAAAAGTCAAATACTGAACAACACAAAGTTGTATAAAATTCATAAAATCCCAATAAATGCACTTTTATGGAAAATATTTAAAAAGTCACATAATGTATATAGATAAATAAATAAATAATGAATAATATTCAGTATTGTGTGTGTTATTTCATAAAACCATTTGCATAATTGTTAACTAATATATCACCATTACTATGCAACCAACATGAAAAAAACATTAAAATACAACAATAAACAGTAAAAATAAAAAATAGTAACATATAATAATTATCTATTACAAATAAATACTGAATAAATTAATGTGCATAATAATATTAATTTCTTACTAAATATTATAACTTAGCCCTCCTTAATTTTAAAACACTACTTAAATTCATATTGTCATTTAATCCTGGCCATTTAGCAGCATCTAATCTTAGCTGCCATATAAGCTCCCTATATTCTAATTTGGTCTCCCAATCGCCCCCTCTCTTGTCAGGTATTATCTGGTCTAAAACGATGAACTTAATTTCCATACTGGGACAGGACAGAAAATGCTTATAAAAAGCATTAGTTTCTTTTTTCTTAGAGATGCCATAAAAATGCTCGTAAATTCTTCTCCTTAAGGTCCTTTCTGTTTTCCCTATATAGAAACTTTGACATTTTGTGCAAAAGCCTAAATATACAACATATTTTGCATTGCAATTAAAATATCCGTTTGTCCGACATACATATTTTCTCGATGGGATATATACACTATGGCCATTAAAAATAGCAGGACATTGCTTGCACATTCCACATTTATAAGTTCCCTTTTTAAGTCTATTGCCAAAGGTATCCAACATTTGCCTTCTCTCAAATATTTCTTTCATATTGGTGTCCCTACGTCTGACAAATTTGGGATTTTTTGGGACCATTGTTAGTAGTTCTTCGTGTAGTGTAAGAACTGGCCAGTATCTTAATATTGTTTCTTCTATCAAGTTAGAATTGCTAGAAAATGTGTGTATGTAGTTATTTTGTTCTAATACCTGAGAATTCTTGTCCAAGCTACCCACTTGTGGTGTCATGCAACCTAATAAACGTGGATATTTATCTTCCCTGTGTGCAGAAATTTCAATGACCAAGTTATTTACCAATTGCGTAGGGTAACACCTTTCAGAGAACCTCTCCTTCAAAAAGTTTACCTCATTCGAAAAATATTCCACAGTACTGCACATTCTGGAGGCACGGATAAGTTGCCTTTTAATGATTCATTTCTTTTGGTAGAAAGGATGGCTGCTGTCAAAATGCAAGTAAGAATTAGAATATGTAGGCTTCCTGTATACTCTTGAAGCAAATTTGTTGTTGGTGACATCTTTAACCAAAGTCACATCCAAATAGTTCAAACTATTATTGCTGACTGAGTGTGTAAAAGTCAGAAAAGAAGTAGTAGAATTGATGTAACTAATGAAGTTCTGAAAATCCATATCTGTTCCACCCCATAACAAACATATATCATCCAGGTACCTGGCATAGTGCCTAATATGTTTCACCCAATCTGTTTCAAATATGAAAGTCTGTTCCCATTTATGCAATACAATGTTCGCATATAAAGAGGTGCAAGAAGCACCCATCGCAACCCCCAATTTTTGTTTGTAAACCTCACCATTGAAACAAATTAAATTTTTACTCAGCACGATTTCCATGAATTCAACTAACAAGTTCACTACATTTGCCTCAAGTTTTGGCTCATTAACCAAGACCTCATTAAACCAATCAAGACCCGTTGAGTGCAGTATACTAGGGAATAACTGTACTATGTCAATGGTTACCATTAAAAGGTCCGGGTGGTACAAATGGATTCCTATACCTTTCAGAAAATCCCATGAGTCTTTGCATATGTAGTTTAAAGATGTAACAAACTGCTTAAGTACATAATCAATGAATTTACCCAATGGTTCTGTAATACTTCCTTCACCAGAGACTATTGGTCTGAATTTCAAAGGATCCAACCCTGTATGGGTTTTCGGGATGCCAAAAATTACTGGAATTCTTGGTTTAGCTACAAATAAATAGTTATACAGCTTTTCATTAATGGCTCCCTGTAAAAGATGGTCCATTAACAGATAATTGATTTTAGAATATGCTATGCGTAACTCATTTCTTGATATTAAGTCATAATGCTCAGAATCCTGCAGCATGTTATGAATATGTGCGTTGTAGTCCATAGTATACATCAAAACTAAACCCCCTCCTTTATCCGGCTTCATCACTCTACATCTCTCTTCTTTTAAAAGTTTGATTATGTGTGTTTCATTCAAACTTAAATTCTGGGGAGTTGTAGCAGATTTTTTGATGTCAATACCCCTTAAATATCTTTCTACCAATTCCTCAAACACTCTGATGGAGGGGTGTGTGGAGGGGTTAAAAGTGCTTTTTCTTGAAAGTGTGGTATCTGAACAGGGTTGACCCTTAAAATACAATGACATATTTAAATGTCTAACAAACATTTTAAGATCTATTAAATCTGTTTCTAAATTAAATGGTCATGCTGGTACAAAATGCATGCCTCTTGTAAATAAATCAAAATGCTCTTTTCTTATGTCTAAATCCGTGAAATTGTAAACAGTGAAATTATTGTCCATAATCACCATATAACTTGTGGAGCTATTAGGAAGCATGTCTAGAGGTCTAAACCCTTCTTGATCAGAATCTGTGTAGATATTTTTAATTATTTGTTCCATCTCCTCACTGGAATTTGGAATGGAATTGATTGGGAATTTGGAATGGATTGGGAGACCAATTTAGAATATAGGGAGCTTATATGACAGCTAAGATTAGATGCTGCTAAATGGCCAGGATTAAATGACAATATGAATTTAATTAGTGTTTTAAAATTAAGGAGGGCTAAGTTATAATATTTAGTAAGAAATTAATATTATTATGCACATTAATGTATTCATTATTTATTCATAATAGAGAATTATTATATGCTACTATTTTTTTATTTTTACTCTTTATTGTTGTATTTTAATGTTTTTTTTTCATGTTGGTTGCATATTAATGTTGATATATTAGTTAACAATTATGCAAATGGTTTTATGAAATAACACACACGATATTTAATATTATTCATTATTTATTTATCTATATACATTATGTGACTTTTTAAATATTTTCCATAAAAGTGCATTTATTGGTATTTTATGAATTGTATACAACTTTTTGTTGTTCAGTATTTGACTTTTAAACTAGCTATTCAGCTATCAATTAAGTTTAATTAATGAATCACATGATCTTTATGCACCCATTTAAACAAGACCAATTTGTTGCTTATTGTTATCTTGATAAAGCTCAGTATTGTACTGAGCAAAAGCGCTTGAGAAGGATTTGTTTTGTGTTCAAACAAATAAATACGTCTTTTGGAGATTACCTCTGGCTTTTTACTGCCTTGGATCGTATTTTTCATCTGTTTTTGGTCCTGAGTTTCATTTTTTGTGTTTTTACAATTGATAATGACACAACAAATTATTGCTGTTTGTATATAATCATCCTAACCCGAACAGTCATGAATACTTGGTTCTCAGTCCATAGTTTCACATGCGTGATTGTCATCAAAACAGCATACTGTAAAATAGGTATGTCACTTATATACCGCAATATATATGAATGACAACATAGATGAGATATGTGAGTTGTATGTCATTACTTGTGATCAGCACCTTGCTGTTACTTCTATCAATACAAATGTTTTCCACCCAAACATGTAATGCACACTAGCTTCTCTGCAGCACACTGATGTGGTGATCTATACAAATGTGCATTTTCACACATTTAAAGTCAGCATTCTCTTGTGACACTTATGGTTGCTACAATGGACTCTAGATTGTGTAATTAGATAGCTAGGTGTTAAAATACAGCACTATCACAAGGGTATGTCTGTAGTGCTATGTAGAACTAGATTCACCCATAGATCTGATGCATACACTTCCACCCAGGAGAAACATTTAAAATGAGAGAGAGAGTGTTCTCATCAAATTCTTAATGTTTTATCACAAACATCTTCTCTGCTACACACCGATGAGGTCATCCATTCAAAAGTGCATTATCTCACAGTGGAAGTCTTTGGCATTTCTGTTTGATACTATGTTCTCTAAGCTATATATCTAGATAGGTAGGTAGTTGAAATCTATCAGTGGTGAGTATGTGTGTGTGTGTGTGTGTGTGTGTGTGTGTGTGTGTGTGTGTGTGTGTGTGTGTATATATATATATATATATATATATATATATATATATATATATTGTTTGTTTGTCTTTTCGGCTTTTCCTGGTTAGGGGTCGCCACAGCGGAACTCCTGTCTGCTAATGATTGGCAGTTGATTTTTATGGTGCAGAGTTGCCAGCCCAACACCCAACCATCAGTGATGGCACTCAACCGCAGGGAGGACATGTAGACTCCACACAGAAGACACTCCAGCTGTGAATCTTGCTGTGAGGCAACAATGCTACTGCTGTACCACAGTGGCTTATATCTATATCTATATCTATATCTATAAATATATATATATATATATATATATATATATATATATATATATATATATATATAGATAGATAGATAGGTTCATAGGACGATACTAGGCTATTGGCCTGGAGGGTCTTATAAGCTTAGCCAAGAATTTCACCCATGTTCCCACACCCACAAAGTCAGCACCTGGTGGTGGGATCCCAGGGGTATATTTTCTGTTTCCCATCCAGTCATCTAGGTTCCTCTTAAAGATGGCTAGTGAGGTACTCTGCTTCACATGGAGAAGGAGTCTATTCCACAGATGGGGGTGTTGATGCAACACAAATCTATCCCACCAACAAGTTCTATTAATGTCACAGACCAGGTTGAGACCTTGTGTGTGGATTGCACTAGTGGAGTTTGAGTTACAGATATACAGCAACTCCATCAAGACTTAGTCTGAGACAGCATTGTATGCCATAGATAGGTCACCTCTGAGCAGTCTGTAAAAGACTGAGTATAGGGACAGGGCTTTTAGCCTATCTGTATAGGATAGGTGTTTGAGACCCTGGATTTTCCTGGTCAGGGACCTCTGTCGTCTCTCCATCTGCTGCAAGTGCTTGGCAAGGTACATACTAAAGGGGGCATTGTACTCAATAATGGGTCCGATAAGGGAGGAGTACAGGGATTTTATGATCTCCTTGTTCCTTAATGAAATACTTTACTTATGAGGTGAGCCATGTAGAAAAGTCTTCCATACAATGGAGGCAACATGGTGGACAAAAGTCAGGTTGCTATCAACCTGGGTACATAAGTCCATCATTGCATGCTTAGTACTTTGTTATTAATGTGATAATTAGTGGGGACACCATTTTTCCCAAAGGGGATAATGATGCATTTTTTGGCATTTAGTTTGAGGCCATGCTTCTGGCACCAGTCATTAGTTTGGTTAAGGCCCTCTTGGAGGATGTTCACATCAGTAGGGGAATTTATGACAGTGCCCAGCTTGCAGTCATCTGGAAATTTGGTCAGCCACAGACTACTGGTTTTGGCTTGCACCTCAGAAAAGTATATCCCAAACAGTAGAGGCCACAAGACCGATCCTTGGGGTACGCTACTTGTTACGGGTCTACTACTAGAGGTGGCTTCCCCTATTTTGACTGAATGGGTTCTATCACTGAGCTAGTTAGCTACCCATCTAGTAATATATGGGTTGATGCCTACCTGGGAGAGTTTATCTATTTTGCCTGAGTGGGAAATAGTTTTGAAGGCTTTGAATAGGTCAAGGTAGACAGTGTGCACTGTCTTGCCCACATCCATGGCTTTGGTGACTGTTTTGAAGAAGGCAACTAAGTTTAACAGGCATGATCTCCATTTTACAAAACCAATCTGTGTGGGATCAAGCATTTGGAGATTGTCAATGTCCATGTTTATAAGGTCTATGATAATGCGTTCCATGGCATTGCAGATCAGGCTAGTTAGGCTGATGGGCCTATAATTGCCTGGTTCGGTGTGCAGAGGGATGAGGGGTGGCCACAGTAGTGCAGTGGTTAGCATTGCCACCTCACAGCAAGAGGTTCTCTGGTTCAGTCCTCAGCTGGAGTGCCTCCTGTGTGGAGTCTGCATATCCTCCCTGTGGTCACGTGGGTTTCCTCCGGGTGCTCCAGTTTCCTTCCACATCCCAAAGACATGCTGTAGGTGGATTGGATACTCTAAATTGGCCCTAGGCATGAGTGTGTGAGTGTGTATGTCTTCTGTGGAAGGTTGGGTACAAGGCTGTCAACTTTACACTGTAAAACTCCACCGCCAGTCATAAGCAGACAGGTGATCTGCTGTGGTGACCCCTAACCAGGAAAAGCTGAAAGAAGAAGGTGTGCAGAGGGATGACAGTGGCTGTCCTCCAATCTGCTGGGACAAAGCTGGTATATATATATATATATATATATATATATATACATATATATATATATATATATATATATATATATATATATATATATATATATATATTTACTTCCACTCAGAGAAAGTGCTTAAACTGGGAGAGGACTCTCCTATCACTTTTACCACAATCAGTCTCTGCAACACTCTGATGAGGTCATTGTTTCAAAAGTATATTTTTTCACTGTAGATGTCAGATGTCTCCTGCGGCACTTGTATTTGATACTGTGTTCTCTAGACAGTTTAACTAAATAGGTAGGTAGTTTAAATCTAGCAGTGGTGAACTTGTGTATGTGTGGCTCTTGTGTCAGGTAAGTATGCTTTCAACAGCAGATGTACCCTGTCCACCTCCACTCAGGAGAAACATTTAAACTGGGGAAGAACTCACTCACCACTTTATCCCACTTTTATTACAAACAATCTTCTCTGCAACACACTGATGAGGTCATCTTTTCAAAAGTGCACTTTCTCACTGTAGAAGTCAGACTTCTGTGATGTGTATGGTTGATATTGTGTTCTATAGATTGTGTAAATAGATATGTAGGCAGTTTGAATCTAATAGTGGTGAACTTGTGTGGGTGTGTGGCTTTAGTGTCAGATAGCTGTGTCTTCAGCAACAGATGTGCTGTGTCCATTTTCCATTTCCACTCAGGAGAAACATTTAAACTATGAGAGTAGTCACCCATCAGTTGATCCACTTTTATCACAAACTTTTTTTCTGCAACCCACTGATGACTTCAGCCTTTCAAATGTGCACTCTCACTGTATTAATCTGACATCACCTGTGGAACCTGCATTTGTTACTGCGTTCTCTAGGTTGTGTAGGCTTCCACTTACAAGACATAGTTATATTGGGAGACTACTCCTTCATTAGTCTGTTACATTTTTAGCCAAAACACATTCTGTACAACACAATGATGTCATCTTTTCAAATGTGCACTTTCTCATCATTGTAATCCAACTTCTCCTATGGCAGTGGCTGTTGCTACTGGGTTTTCTAGATTGAATAACTAAAGAGATAGGCGGTTTGAATCACACATTGCTTAAATAATATGTCTGTGGTGTCATGTATAATCAACTTGGTCACACAATCCATTGTTTACACCTCCACTTAGAGGCATATTTACACCGGGATAGTGCTCCCATATCAACTTCAGGTATTTCTAGGCAAACACACATTTTTGACAATACACTGCTAAAATAGTGCTTTCAAAAGTGTACAGTCTCACAGATGTAATCTGACTTATTCTATAGTACTAGCTATTGATACTGTGTTCTCTACACTGTTGAACCTTAATAGGTAGGTGGTTTGAATCCAGCAATGAGTGACTACTGTGAGCATGTGTTTCCTTCTCATGTTGTGAAGAAAAGCTTTCAACAACATATATCATGTACTGCTGTACAGTGCTTGTGGGCTTTTCAACCTCTTTCATTCCCTTTCAGCAGACACATTACCCTAGTAAACAATGGTGTTGAGAACCATTCAAATGTGTACTGTCACAGTTGTAAAACAATACCTTGTGTGGCGCTTATGATTCATTAAATATTCTTTGGCTTATGATCTTAGGTAGTTGGTTCAAAAGCAGGCATTACTCCTTAGACTCAGTTGTATCAGTATGGCTGTGAAAGCACATATAGGTAATAATGTTGTCACCCACATGTGCCACATATCTGATGTGGATAGGTTTAGCTGAGGATTCCTCTTTTAATACTTTTAATTAATTTTTTTTCATAGACAAATGTTTTGGTTAAGACCAGTGGCAGCTGGTGACTTCAAATCAAAGGGGGCTGCAGGAGACAGCTGAATGGGTGAGGTCAATGGTAAGGGGTGTGGCCAACTAGAAAGGGGGGAGCTATGCTCAAAACTACAAAAACTGTAACTTTAATTAAATACGCTGCCCTGGGTGCCAGTCTGTCATTATGAGAGTCCAATCAAGACAAAATGAAGTGTAGAAGAAAAAAAATATTTCAATCCATTGGCTTCATGACAGCTTATTTAATATCTAGATGGAAACAAAAAGGTTGTGAGGCATAAAAAAAATAAATTACTTTTTAAATACATTACTGGAATGCCAGTTAAAATCAAGTATAGAAAAACAAGCAGCACTCAACTCAAACCACTTCTCTTTGCACTGCAGTTCTAATTATAATTTATATTCAGCTTTATTAAAGTACCAAGTAACATACTAAAAGTAGCAATCTCTGTAATACCCCCACTTGTAAAAATGTTTCTTATCTAAAAAAAGACCTGCTGCCTGACAACAACTATCTACTTGTTTCATGAGGAAAACATGATCAAAGTAAGAAATTAAAAGCAAAAAAGAAACAAGCTCAGAATACATTGCTTAAAAGATTACTGCACAGGTTATGGACAACACATGATAGATTGGCATTCTGTTTAGTTTACAGGTAAAGCCTGCAAAGATGATTGCAAGTCTCCAACAAATCATGTAATCAGCTTCTTAAAATAATGTAACCCTGTCCTTTATTACAAATACCATCATATGCATTTCAATACCCAAGGCTTATACATTATCTAGTTATGTAAGTATTCTCTGCATGGCAACAGCAGAAAGGCTTTCAATGTTGGCAATTCTTTAACAGTATGCTTATTAAAGCTTACTTGCATCTTACAATCTCAGACAAGCTTACCTGAAGGTCATTAAAGCATTGCTACTTAAACACAGAGCAACAGGCACTTTCTGAATAATAATAAGCATAAATCAACAGTATAAAAATATGACAGCAACCAGAACATTCTACAAAATCAAGGACAGATGAAAGGCCACTGTAGTACTTGTGTCTACCTTGGATGGGTGGATATTCTGTACATTTACAATGTATAACTGCTCCTTGCCTTGCTTGGACACATCCAGAGTCACTACATGGGGGAGTGGGGTGCAACAAGTATGTCACAATTTGAAATGTCTCTGGTTGACTGGGATGGCCCTGACACATTTCTCATACCTCTCAACCTCAGAGCAAGAAATCTGGACAAATCCATACATAGAAGTGGGACAAAGGCCCAAAAATAAGAACAATTTTTAAATATTGCTCTTATAAACTTAGAACGATAATAGAATAGTAGGTATTGCATTAGTATGAATTTTCTGAAGGGTATGAAATCTAAAACTCAAATGTCTGTCATTATTTTCTAACTTCAGTCTTTAATGATTTGCCACTAAATTGCCAACCCCCCCCCCCCACAATTTTATGAAAAATGGACCAAAAATGTGATGCAAAAATATAAAATAGCCATACAATACAGCTGGGAACCTGTCAAAGAAGGCACACTTTTTAATATTAGTATTGCTAACCTGAGCAGCTGACAAAATAAAAGAATCTACATGCATTTTTTTTTACTAAATATTTTTTTATTATTTCAAATAAGATGTCTTAAACATTACATGAAATAAAGATAAATAACATATTTACAATTCTAAAACATTACTAACTTCAAACCATTATATAACTATTTATATTGGTGTCTATGCAAATAACATTGAAATTCTATATTATATAAAGTTAGAAACATAAGATGATATATCTTCTTCAATCTTTTCGAGTATTTCCAGTACTTTCATCCAAGAGTAATAGTAAGAAGTAGATCTTTTAGTTCTGTTCTTCACTGTTAATATTTCCATGTGACCAACTGTTGTTGTTAAATTCTCAAATTCCTTGAACGTAGGAGAAGCCTCATTTTTCCAGTGTATAGTTATGATTTTACATGAAATTGCCCATAGTGACCATAGGATTTTAGTGCCTTTTTTGGTACACAGTTTGGAATAGGAGAGTTGAATAAAATTAAAGACTTTGTTAATTGAAAATTATCATTATAAACAGTCTGAAAAAAATAGTTCATGGATTTCCAGTACATATTGAGACATATACATTCATAAAAAAACATGCTGCTAATCTGTTTTTATCTTGGTATGGCATCTCCAACATTGATCTTCAATAGAATACATTTTGGCTAAACTATGTGGTGTATAGAAACTTCTGTGTAGATATCTCCAAGTGAATAATTGCCAGTATTTTGATAATGTAGAACATTTGGAAGATTTTAGAATATTACTTTTTTCTTCTTCAATTGGAGGATTGTTGTTTATTAAATTATAATAATCCCAGTATGATTTTTCATAATAGTTTTTTGTTTTTTTTAACAATTTTATAGATATTAGACAAATAACATGTACCCTGATAAGGCTGTTTTGTGATAAGAATAAGGTATTCAATGAGTTTTGGAGCTTCATGTCTAATTGAAGGTTGCATTTGTTCTATTTTATTTATAAGAAAATGCCTTAGATTTTGTAAAAACAACCAATTGTCTTTATTTATATTATAATTATAAATTATCTGTTCATTTGTTAGAATTTTCCCTTTCTCTATAAGTTGATGCCAAAAGAGTAATGTTTCTTCTTTAAGTATGTTTATTTTAGATATTTGGAATGTATCTGGAATATTTGGTGTAAAAGCTATAGGGAAAATAAGAAAAATCCAAGAATTCATATTTGGTATTTTGTTTATATATGTTTTGAACACTGAAAGTGTAGAGCTTATATAGTTCGATGGCAATTTATTAATATTATTCCTTTTCCCTAAAAATAATCTTTTAACATCCATATAAGGGGTGATGGTATTACTGTTAAGTTGTCTTGTATGTGATTATAATCGATTTCTATGTAAATCTGCTCATGGGCTTGTTTCCATATAGGCGTGTATGAATTATTTAACCATAGTGTTATGTTTTTAATAACAGATGAGGTAATATATAAATCAATATCCGGTAAATTAATTCCACCATCTTCCCAATCTGGTAAATGTTTATTTAAGGCTATACGGGGCTTATTTGGAAACCATAGAAAATTTAAAATTAGTTTATTGTATCTTTGAATAATATATTTGGGAGATGGCAATGAAAAATTTTGCATTAAGTATAATATTTTGGGAAATATGATTATTTTAATAAGATATACTCTGTCTGCTGTTGAAAAGATATATTTATTCCAGTAACCAATTGTTTGTTCTATTTTGTCTAGTATTTTATTATAGTTAAATATTAGAGAATCTGTTAATTCATTTAGTAGATTTATTCCCAGATATAATAATTTACTTTCTGTTACTATATAGTTGGAAAATCTTTTGTTTATACTATTTTTTTTTACAATTACAGGGCATACTTTTAATTTTGTTTTCATTAAATTTTAAGCCTGAAATATTTTGAAATGTATTCATGGAGTTAAATAGAGCATTCAAAGACTCATTTGCATCTGAGAGAGTTAATAGTATGTCATCAGCAAAGAGTTGGATTTTAAGGTTTAACATTTTATTAATACAAATGCCCTTTATGTTATTGTTTGATCTGATTTGATTTGCAAAGGGTTCTATGAGTAATGCAAATAACAATGGTGATAAAGGGCAATCTTGTTTAGTTTCCTTTTTGATTGTTATAGGGCCTGATCTATGTGATCCCAGTTTAACATATGCAGTAGATTTTTCATATAGTATTTGGATAAGATTATTAAAATTAGAAGGAAAGTTATATTCTTTTAAAACTAGTGAAATAAAGTTCCAGTTAACCGAATCAAAAGCTTTATTAATATCTAATGAGATTACTTTTAAATCTAGGACTTTATGTTTGCTATAATCTATTAATGTTAGTATTCTTTTAATATTATCTGAAGTATTTCTTCCTTTAATAAAGTCTGTTTGATCTTTGTGAATTAAGAAAGGAAGAAAGTGTTTGATCCTATATGCGTATATAGCCATAAACATCTTATAGT
The DNA here is from genome assembly GCF_019279795.1 of Protopterus annectens. Taxonomy (NCBI): domain Eukaryota; kingdom Metazoa; phylum Chordata; order Ceratodontiformes; family Protopteridae; genus Protopterus; species Protopterus annectens. The sequence goes on from NC_056746.1 coordinate 814,685,002, forward strand.
TTATATTGAGTAATGATATTGGCCTATATGAGGAACACTGCTTCTCATCTTTATCTGGTTTGATAATTGGGGATATCAATGAATATTTCCAAGAGGGTGGTATATTCAAATCTTTATTGGCTATATCATATACTTTTAATAATAAGGATATGGCTTGATTGGGTATTAATTTATACATTTCTGGTAGCATATTGTCTGGGCCAGGTGCTTTATTTGTCTTGAGCTTTTTAATTTGTGATTTTAATTCTGTCATATTGATTGGTTTGCTTATAATGTCTATTTGTTCTTGTATTAATTTAATATGAATATTATTTTCTAAGTATTTTTTTATATCCTTAGTATGCGTATCTTGAGTATTTATGGAATTATCAATGTTAAATTGGAGTCTGAATGCTTCTAAAATATCATTTAGTTCTGTAACTCTTTTGTTAGTATTAAGAATAAATATTTTTTTTATTTGCTTAGATTTAATTATTTTTTGTTCTATTAGTTAAGTGTCTCAGGTATGCAGAATTAGTAGAGTATGAGTTTATTTTTATCTTTTCTAAGTTAATCATAATCTTATGATGTAGCTATTCTGTATACTTCTTATTGATTTGTGTAAGTTCTTGAACTTGAGTAGTATTACCCTTTTGTATTTCCAGTTTCAATTTATCTGCTTTGTTTTGTAAGTCTAGCATATCTTTATTCCATAACTTCCTTTTATTTATGTACCAGGATAATAGTTTCCTATATGTAACTGCTTTTAATGAATCCCAGACATATATTTCTGAAATATCTTCTGTGTAATTTATTTCTAGAAAGTTTTTGATTGTTTCTTCATAAAATTCTTTGAAATTTGTTAATTTTGTGATATAGGAAGGTATCCTAGTAATGAGATTTGAATACAATGGTGTAAGCTCTATCTCAAAGACTATGGCATTATGATCAGATAAGGGACAATTTATAATTTTGACTTTGTCAATTTTTTGTTATTAGGTCATTGGCAACATATATTCTATCAATTCTAGAGTTAGTTTTATATCTATGAGAATAAAATGTGAAGATTAGTGAGTCTGGTTCTGCAAATTCATTTATATCTTTTAAATACAATGTATCTATAAATTTTGATAGTGCTTTAGAGATAGGTTGTTTTATTCTTTTAGATTTAGAATCTGTAGCTTTTTCATTCATTATACAGTTGAAGTCTCCTGCCAATATCAGGCTACCCTTAGTTAAATGAATTATCTCTTCAAAGTGCTGTTTAACTGTTTTAATCCTAGTCCTGGGATCCAATATAGATTTACTAACATATAGATTCTCTTATTTCATTCTATTGAAGCTAGACAAAACATACCTGATGTATCCTGATGAGTAGTAATTATTTTAGGTGTTATAGTTGAGTTGTAAAGTAGTATAGCTACTCCTCCTTTTTTGTTTTGTATTGAGAGTTTATTAGTACTGTGTAATTATTAATATTTAAGTTGTTTATATCTCTATCTCATAAGTGTGTCTCTTGTAAGAAGACTATTTGTGGTTTATGTAAGTTTATGTACTTGAATAGGCTTCTCCTTTTATTACTATTATTTAGACCATTAACATTTATGGATAAACATTTAATTTCCTAGTTTTGAATTTGTTTTATGTGTGAGTTTATGTAAATATTGTTTATTCTTAGTTCCATCTTGGATACAGAATTCAAAAAGTTTTTCTTGTATAATTTTTGCATGTTTCTGAGTGACACCAAAGTGATAGAATAAAAAAAAAAAAAACAAAGAACTTCCAAACGTGCAATTCTTAACCTTAAAAAACATTCCCTATCGCTATGAGGTACTATACCTCTTTGTTTCTACCCTCACAAATAATATTTGGATCAGTTTCTCTTATTCTCTTAGTTTTTAAATAAAGATAATTGAATAATATATTAAGATAATCTAATCAGCTAAAATATATAAATATATTCTTTACTCATCTTATTGAAATTCCATAATACTTATTTCTAATCAGGTTTCAAAAAGGTACAAATATTTAGATTAAGTTAGTATCATTTCAAAATAGTTTAGGGTATTAATAAACATCATGTTAAAATCTATAACTGTATGTTTCATACATCGGTTGAAAACTATTTACTGACATTACTGTATAATACAATACCATTGTTGTGAAAATGTTTTAGACTACTCAAGTCCGAAACCAGTGTTTAAATTAATATTTGCAAAGTCATATTGGAATAAAAACATGAATAGTTCTGAAACCACATCATATTTCATGTTTAACATAAACTGAAATGCAATACAATGTACAAGTATATTAATATTTCTTTAGTAGACATTAAATATGTTCCTCTGATTGCATTTTTCAGCTTTTCAAAGACAATTCCCATGGCTGGAGACAACAAGATCAAAATTTAGACATCTCCCTTATCCAAGGGACTACTTATAATGTTGTTACTTGATTGAGTGTTTTGTTATTAACACTTTTATCAACTTTCAGAGGGACTTTGTATAATCAAAATGACACAGTACAGAGGTAAAACTACAGTGCACTTGACCACATTTTCAAAGCAAACATCTATGTATATCACATATTAACTCTTACACCTTAGACTGACACTTAACCAGTGAGTTTATCTGCTGACAATAAGTGCTGGAGATATAATTTTGGCTTACTTAACACCATAATTTAATCTTATGACTGAATAAAAGTTTAGAATTAAACATCCGGAGCTTCTCATTATAGTATTTAAAAAGTATACTGGAGAATATATCAAAATAATGGAAGCTGCTAAGATTTAAACTATTATGTATGAAAATGTTACAGGTTAAAATTCCTAACCCACTTTGCAGTAAATAGACAAAATGTATTTAAACTATGGGGTAATACCTTTATTACATCAAAAAGGTGTTTAAGAAGCTTGTTTTTCCTCTAATATCAGAGGATAGCTATGGTGATCCATGCACTGTAAGAGTATTATTTATCCTGGTAATTGCTTTATGACTGTATATAGAAATATTTAATTCAAATAATTAACTGGCATTACAACAATATTTCTCAGAAAAGTTGTTTTACAGTTAATAACTAGATAGAATGCATCACTGAGAGGATACAGTTATCAAATGTTAAGTGCTTTAGCTATAACATGTGTCCCCTCGAATTAATCCCTGATGAATTTACTGCTTACTAAACTTGCAGACTAATATTGGCGTCTTTTCTTGTAGTCATATTGAAACATGAAAATACAGGTCTGCTGATTAGGAACAATCAGGCTCTCAACTGCTAGACAAAGCTATACATTTGTCTGCAGAAAGGTTTGAGAATTACGGTTGCATTGTCAAGCATTTTTGTCTACACTAACAGTAACATGATATACCTGCATACACTAGTATTATGTCATTCTTGATAATGTAAAAAGCCAGGTAATATTATATAAGAAGGGTGAAGCCACAACCAGGTAATATAATAAGAAGAGTACAGCCGCAGTCATTATTCAGATGAGCAAATGGGAACAGCATGAGCCATCTAAGGATGGATAGCTCGCTGAGTACCTGCCACAATGTATGTTCATAATGCATGGTAACTTAGTAATAAATTAGGGTGTGGGCTAAGCCTCTCCCTCTTCTACTCAAATTAGATTTAATACAATATGTGTGTAGAACACAGATGCTTCGACAAAGTTCAAACCTATATGGGATATAGATATTGTATAATTGACACATTGGGTTAAATCAACTGTTGTTATGTTACTTATTATAGTTGTTTATATGATTATTGCTTTTACTTTCTCTATCTAGTATATTATACTGTTATTTAAATGCTTGATTTGCTAAATATACATTTAACCTTCTTGTTGCATCCCATTTGTCCACTTGAGGGCATATTTTGGTAGCAGGACATTAGTAGTATTTTGTAGGAGCACCAGTGTGGCAAATGGCAATTTTCCTTAAAATAAACCTGTCCATTGCTTGACATTTACTAGTTTCTTTTGAGAATTTGTAAAACAGCAGTGATTTAATTTGCTGATGATTAATTTCTGCTCTTTAAACTCTGCTATACAAAACATAGTAAGGGATAGCTAAAATGTCTGGTAAACTAAACTGACAGAAAGACAAGCAGATATATGCCCTTATCTATCAAGGTGCTAGAAGACATCAGTAGCCATAAGCTGAAAGTGCTTCAAAAAATATATATCTGTGTATATTTAGATGAACTTCATATATTATTTATGTTTCCTTAGAAGGAATTTAGGTTCCTGTAGCTTTAAATGTGAACCTAGGTTATTTCCTGACTAGACGTCAATTAGAAAGAGTCAGGGGATGGCGTACACAAGTAAATGCGACAAGCAATAAGTAACTTGAGTTTCTAGTGATGTTTGTGGCTGGTAAATTGTCTCGAGAACCAAGCGGGAAAAGGTATGTGTTTTTTCTTTTTGATTTTCTCTTCTCTTACTTCGTGACAAACTCATGTAGTGTGCACGTGAGCACTCTAGTTTGCAGAGTAGTGTTCACAACTATCAAACTTTGCATTTTAAACATGCTATGCCTTATTTCTCTACAAACGAAAAGACAACAGGATATCTAAGCTAGTCACAAGCATCTCTCAACTCCGGATGTCCGGAGCCAAAACACACCTGACTTATAGCCTCAAAATATCACTTAAAACATATTTTTTCACTGGACTATAGCAGTATGTCCATATGGGTCAAAGGCAGAACATTTTTTAAGATTATTTAAAGTAGTCTTATAATACATCTAAACTGAAATACTTCATTTCAAAAGCAACACATTTCCGCCCAGCATTAGCATTTATCCAAACAAGGACACTTTTAACTTATAAAAAGTAATGCTGTCAGGGATGTAACTGATAATAAGTTATATTGCAGCCATTACTATACATATTAAGCAATATAACCATATACTTATTAAAGTATTATAAGTTAATGAAGATTTTATAAAAAGAAGAGAAAAATAAAAACAACAAAACACAAAGAGAAAAAATAAATAAATATATAAATAAATAAATAACTATTTGGGAACATTATTATGCATTGATTACTCTGATTAAGAATATGAAAATAATAGATGGATAATAATGAAAAATAGAGTAATGTTTAAATTATACTTAGTATATTGATGTGATTTTAGATAAATGTATTTACATTTATGCTAATTTTGACATTTAAAGTATAATTAAAAACAGTACCTGTTTCGGTGTAACTTGAAGACAGTAAGAACTTTTCTTTTGTTGTTAGTATAATTATTTTGATTTTTATAGAATATAACATATGTAAGATTATTTGTCCTTTAGTTTTTTTTTTCTTTTGCTCAACAGTTTTCCAATTATTTACTTCAGCATTTCTTTTTGGTGTACTTATTGTCCAGTCCATAGATTCTTCATGTGATAGGATGTTGTGGTTGGTAAGGTATTTTATTGCTGAATCTACTGTTTCAAAGATTTTTATTCCATTTGGTAGAAAAACTCTCAGTCTTGCTGGGAATAAAAGATGGACTTTCAGTTGCTTTTTCTTCAAGGTTTTTATTATTGGTAGAAATTTTTCTTTTTGAAACCACCTTTGTAGAATAATCATTGTCAAATCTTATTAATGAATCATTGTATTTGATGGGAGAATTTGCCCAAGCATTTCTTAATATAAGATCTTTATCTTGTGTAGAAAAAAGTCTCACAATTATAGATCTCAGCTTGTTCTTACCCGGAGAAGAAGCATTTCCAGAAGCTGCTAGTGATCTATGTGCACGTTCTATACCATATGAAAGAGCTTCAGGTATTTTTGTTACATCTGGTATCCAGGTGGTAAGAAAGTTTATCATATTGTCCCATTCAGATTTTTCTGGTAGACCATATATTCTAATATTATTTCTTCTTGTTCGATTTTCCATATCATCAAGCTTTTCTAGTAAATATGTGTTCTGTTGAACTAAGAATTCAGTTTGTTGTTCTTCTATTTGGACTCTAGTGTCAATGTCACTTAATAACTGTTCAATAAGTAATATCTGTCCTTTCTGCTGTGTAAACATTTCTTGAAGCTGTTCCAGTTGTTGTGAGCACTTTTCTTTAAAAGTATCTATTTTATTGTCCATCTTGTTGATTTTTATTGTAAGTTCCTATATATTTGTAATGAGAGATTGCAGGTCTTTTTTGAGAGAAGTCTTGTGCTGTATTCCTTAGATGACTCATGCTGTAAAGTTGATATTGGTGCTGATTTTCTAGTAATTAATTTGACAGGAATTATTCAAGTTCTGACAATAAAATTTTTCTTTTAGATGCTCAGCGTTATTATAAATAAGTTAGTAATAAATATGTCTTCAAATTAAATATTATTTTGTAAAATTCCTGTCAGGAATTGTATTGAGGTAAGAGAGCTGAAATGAAAGTGCAGCTATCAGTTCAGCATCCTAGCCACGCCCCCTACATGCATTTTTTAAATAAAAGTAATCTGTAACTCTGATTATTACAGTTATTTATTAATTGTAAATCCTCCATGCTTTCTTCCAAAATTGCCATTTTGCGGAGGGATTATTAGGGGAAGAGCAAAATTTTGAGGCAAAATTGGGGACAGTTGAGAGGTGTGGATATGCCTAATTCTATAAAGCAATTTATTTGCACATACCTCTCAACCTGTTAATGCAGGAAATCTGGACAAGGCCAAATATATTGGGGGAACATATAAACAGTACTAAAAATTGCTCTTGTATAAACTGAGACAGTTGATAGAATAACAGGTCTTGCTTTAGCATGAATTTTTCTGAAGGTTATAAAGTCTGAAACTCAGTGTCTGTTGTTATTTAGTGACTTAATTCCTAAATGATTTGCCAGAAAACTACAAATTTTATGAGGAACAAACCAAAAATAAGAAGCAAAAATCTATTAATTCTGTAAAAATCAGGACAGTTCAGAGATATAGTTCAGCCAGGGCTGTCTGAGTTTGCCTTCCTTCTCCCTCACAAAATCATGGTTGAATGGATCCACCCCCCTACAGCCATTCCAATGAACCATTACTTGTCTATTTCACCCAGTTTACCATAAACACTAATGTGCATACTGCTTTACTTCTATGATTATTTGGACTTCATTTGAAAGTTTTATTTTGCATTTTACAGCACAAACACTAAGACATCTGCTAAACAAAGCAATGCAGTCTCACAATGAAAACAGACTTAACATTAAAACTTCTCTGCCCTTGAAACTCACATTCATTGAAACAGCATTGAAACTCACAGTCAAAGAAAATATATTTGGCTATTGGCAGATAAAGATTAACTTTAGGTTATTTTTAAATGATAGGACCCTTGCACACAAAACATACATGTGCTCTGTGATGCACCTTCCTGATTGCATTAAATTATATTCTTTGTATTAGAAGGTGCTTTAAATTGATTGTTTTGAACATTTTTCCAGTAAACAATGAAACAAAATGCATGCACCAATAATGTCAATACTGCCCAATTGAGAACATTTCCATCATAAAAGTCTACTCAAAATTCTACAGTCTACCAGTATCAGTAAATATGCACAATCTCTGCAGAAGTAAAAGTCATCTAAATAATTCTACATTATAAAGATCTGCAACTAATGAAGAGGTTGCTGCTAGCAAACAACTTTATATTTAATTGTTTCATCTATAAATAAAATACCTGCTGCCCTTGCGGAATAAATTGCCTATATTACATTAAAAATGATAAGCTAGTAATATTCCAATAGGGAATGGATGGCAAATAAGGACTTAATGAAGTAACCTAGTTACTAGATATCTTCACCAAAGAGGACATTCTCAAGTCAGTGACATACAACCCGTTTACCACATATAACAACATCAGCAATGCATCTACATACTGTAGGAGTAGAACCCACAGCCTTCTGCATCAAAAGCAAGTACATTACCTGTTGTGCTATTAACAATGCAAGCAGGCTCAGCAGAAGCAGCACTAAACTTCTCTTCCCCAGCACCTCTCAGCTCCTTGTAAAATCTACTCAACACTCAGCTGTATCTCTCAACTTTGCAGCACAAGAAATCTGAAAAAAAAAACAAAATGTATTGGGAGGGACAAAAGCCAGGGACACATTTTAAACATTGCTTATATAATATTGTAAAGTTGCTAGAATAAAATGCTATGTTACCACCATGCATTTTACTGCCAAGTCTTGAAGCCAGGACCATGGGCAAAACAATCAGAACAACATACCACTATGCCAAATCAGCTGTTTTGTGAAAGATTGGAAGACTGAAACTTAAATGGCTACCATTTAGTGAATTCAGTTCTCACCATAGCTGTCAACCTCTTAACACAAAACACCTGGACAAAGCCAGTCATGGGGGAATACAGCCCTTAAACATATTCAGTGAATTCAGTTCTCACCATAGTTCTCAACCTTCACACAAAAAACCTGGACGAAGCCAATAATGGGGGAATACAGTCCCAAAATTAGGGACACATTTCAAATAGTCATCTTATAAACTGAAAAAATAGCTAGAATAAAAGGTTTTGTGTTACTATGTACTTTCTGAAGAATATGACGTGTGAAATTCAAATGCCTGTCAATTTTATTTATTTAACATTTGTTAACCAGAAAAGTCTGGCTTGGAAGAAAAGCCAATTTTCAGCAGAGGCCCAGGGAGAAATACTGCAGACACATGTCTTTGTAACATGGGAGGACACCAGAGCAAACCCACGGAGGACATGCAGACTCTACACAGAAGGCACCCCAGTCAAGAATCAAACCAGAGAACCTCTAGCCATGAGGCAATAATGCTACCACCACTGCACCATCAACTATTCAATAAATTAAAAACTCAGAAACCACAGATTTTATGAGGAACAGAACAGAACAAAATATGAGGCAAAAACTTGCAAAACTTTCAGAAATGGTGGTGGGTAGGGAATTCACACTCTTGTTTCCTGCACCCAAGATATAGGGTCAAGCCTGAGGTATTCTCTAACCTCCACCAGCAATCTCTCTAGCCACCAGTATAAACTAACTGGGACATTTCACACATACACACAGACACACACACACACACACACACACACACACACACACACACACACACACACACACTCACATGCACACACACACACACACACACACACACACACACACACACACACACACACACACACACACACACACACACACACACACACACACACACACACACACACACACACACGCGCACACACTCTTCATCCTAAGTCCCCCATACCTGCAATCCCTCTCTAACAGCTTCAGCTTAATCTTGCATTCGTGATGTCCATAACAGCTTCAGTAAACCCACAGCTGCTTCAGCTTTCTCCTGCAAAGTCTGTAACAGCTTCAGTAAACCCACAGCTTCAGCTTTCTCCTGCAAAGTCCAAAACAAATTCAGTAAACCAACCCACAGCTGCTTCAGCTTTCTCCTGCAAAGTCCATAACAGCTTCAGTAAAGCCAAAGCTTCAGCTTTCTCCTGCAATGTCTGTAACAGCTTCAGTAAATGGGTCTATATTAGAATGTCGACATTTCACAATGTCAAACTTTCTAACATCGACACGTATTCAGCAAATGCTGAAAATAGTGAACCGTCAGATAACCAAATTTTTCCCTAGGGAAAGAATTTGGTTGTCCGTCTCTGTCGTTTCGCTATATTTAGTGCTGTGGTGGAAAGTTATGGGTCAGGTTCAGGTAAGTGTGCGATTGCGTGTGGGTTAGCTGAGTTAGGGTTAGGGGGTGGGGGAGGTATGTGTGCGATTGTGTGGACGTGAGAGTTAGGGCGGTTAGGTGACTTAGGGCATGGGTTAGGTATGTGTGCGATTGTGTGGACGTAAGGGTTAGGGTGGGTTAGGTGAGTTAGGGTTAGGGCATGGGTCAGGTAAGTGTGCAATTGTGTGGACGTGAGGGTTATGGCGGGTTAGGTGAGTTAGGGTTAGGGCGTGGGTGAGGTGAATGTGCAATAGTGATGGACCTTAGGGTTAGGGTTTGGGTTAAGGTAAGTGGATAGTTAGTGGTGTTTGTACAGTTTAGTGTAGGGTGAGGTGAAAGATTTTGGGTGTATGTGTGGGGATTGCTGTCTGTTTAGTGTGCTTGTGTTGTACGTATGTGTTTTGGATTTTTCCCTAGGAAAAAATTCACTGTTCTGACTCTTCGAGGGTTTCAGCATTCGCTGAATGTGTGTTGATGTTAGAACATTCGAAAATGTGAATTTTCGTTGTTCTAATATAGACCCTCAGTAAACCCACAGCTTCAGCTTTCTCCTGCAAAGTCCGTAACAGCAAACCCACAGCTGCTTCAGTTTTCTCCTGCAAAGTCCGTAACAGCTTCAGTAAACTCACAGCTGCTTCAACTTTCTCCTGCAAAGTCTGCAACAGCTTCAGTAAACCCACAGCTTCAGCTTTCTCCTGCAAAGTCCATAACAATGTCAGTAAACCCACAGCTTCAGCTTTCTCCTGCAAAGTCCGTAACAGCTTCAGTAAATCTACAGCTTCAGCTTTCTCCTGCAATGTCTATAACAGCCTCAGTAAATCCACAGCTTCAGCTTTCTCCTGCAAAGTCTGTAACAGCTTCAATAAGCCCACAGCTTCAGCTTTGTCCTGCAAATCCTGCATTTGCACCGGAATGCACACTTCCGGTTTCTTGGCTCGTTCCAAAACTGCTGACTCTGCAGTCCAATCCCCTTCCAGTCTATGCGGTTAGCATAGCATAGACTTCTGGGGAATCAGCAGTCTGCTTCCTTCTTCCTGAATCCGGACTGGAAAGGCAGCAGTCCGGATTCACTTTGTATGGAGGATTTGTAGGACTGTAACATTGTGGTTCACAGCTGGGATGGGGGGCTGCAGTCCTGCAGTCCGATATCACGAGCTGCCACTGTTTAAGACTGATGATGCAATTTGTTGAAATGCCCCATTTCTAAAACTAGTAGGAAGCCTTCTCCTGAGTTGTGTGTTGTGTGGAAATGGTGCGATGTTCTGTAGCTTGTTGACTTAGTAAGCCATGAGCTCAAATCCATGGTTACCTATGCATTGTGCATGATTGTGATTCTAGCATCACAGTGACAATTGCATTATGCATCTCATGCATTTGGGTATACCTAACATCATGCAACATTTTGTGACAACAAGACAGATTGTACCACTCTTTTAACAATATTATAGGCACACACAAGCCTTGCAGCAATAAGATGATTTACCGCCTTCAAATACGTGCATCTGTAACAAGATGTTTCCTATGGTGTGTTCAGTTTATACAATATCATGTAGCTTATTTGGTCACATAGTTAGGTGTTTGCACCCTGAAGTGATTGACTATAATCATTGTGTGTCAGTATACTGCTATGAATGAATGACATCCACCACACTTGTAATGTGTACAATTGCAGTGGGGGAGATCTCCCCATTTTACCTTAAACAGCTGGTTTGCAACAGAATGATATGATGTCATGACTTCCCATAGGTGGTGTCTCACAATGATCTTAAAACTTTCACTGTGGGCAGTGATTAATAACCATTTTGTTAGCCTGTTGAGTTACATATTCAGCTGTTCACTTCTAGCAAAGGACAACATTATGTTAGTGTATTGATGTGACACATACAACATTGCATCAAGTTATTTCTATCCATTTTAATGTCAAAGACCTTTAAACACATTGGGGATGTCATGCCAGTCAAACATGTGTTCTTTGATTTTTTTTGATGAAAGTGCTCCTGTGGCCCATGCTGTTAATACTGACTTGTACAGCATATCCACGTAGATCAGCAGTGGCTTTTATTTGGAACTGTATGTGTGCAAAACAATGTTGGCCAACCAACAGTGATACTGGAATGCTCACAGTTGTGTGAACAGTAACATAGCTACATTTCTTTTGACTCCTCAAAAATTTTGTATTAGACAAATTAATATTAAAAGCTCTTTCTTACTTAACACCTTGAAGTAATTTTTTTGTGACAGCATCCATTACTATTCACTGTGGCAGATGCAGTTAATACATAGTACTGAAGACTGAGTAGCATGATTGTCAGGGGTTTGAATCTTGTAAGATTGGGCCATCAGACAATTGTGACAGACAGGAGTGGCCAAGGCAAAGACTTTAGCTATGGCACAATAAGAGGGCCACTTTTCTTAGGTCTCACACTTCGTGTCAGGGGATGTATAACCATTACAAGAAGATAGTGATGTAATCCCTTCAAGTGTGTTGTTCATGATGCATCAGACATTCCTCTTTCTGTGGTCTCAGCAGTTGATACACATCTATCAGAGATCTGCCCTCAGTATGTGTTCCAGTCTGGCAATATGTAAATGCTGAGTATGTCAGTGAATGCTCACAGGCATTATTTATTTGTTTCCACAGTAACAATGATCTATATTGCATGATTTTATACAAACATTTATGTGCAAATGTAATTCTTTTGCTCACGCTCTAGTGCTTTTTTAGGAAACAAGGGCCTGTACATCATTTCTTAATGTGTGCCATGCTGTAAAATCATCAACAATTGTGAGTGGGCCTGTAGTATGATACTTTCTTGTGTTTTTGTGTTGGGTAGTTGATGTTATTGTAGTCTTTGCTGTAGTTCCTTGAGATCATGCCCAGTATAATGATGTAGTTGATGCATGCCATTCAGCAAACAGATCATTAAGTCATTCCCTTCAATAAAGCACTGGAAATTTGCACTGTAACTTGCAATAGGCAGAGACTAAGTTTTTTGATTGAATCAAAGTATGTCCCCATGTATGTTCATAGGTTCAAAGGTTCATAGGTTTATACTAGACCCACCAGGGTTTTTACAAGCCTAGCCGTGCAACCCAACCCAATTTTGTCTTCGAGTTCTTTGGATGCCTATATGTTGGGATATGACAATATGGAGGTAGCTAAGGGTTGTTTGAGGAGGATATGTTAGTTAGTTAGTTGGGGATTCATTTACTTACTCTATTTTAACCTTACCTTAATAGGGTATAAAACCACTATAAAGAGACTATAGCAAATCAAGCGTCACTTGATAAAGCTCAGAATTCCTCTGAGCGAAAGCACTTGTGTGTTATTATTCTGTAGTTCTGAATAAAGGAATTATTTGAATTCATTTGGTGCCTACCTGGATTTACTGAATCTGCCTTGGTGAACTTACAACAAGCTGTTCCATTTCCTGGCTGTGTGTGCATTTACTTCCTGGTTTGGTTCTCTGCTGTTTGTTTGAGTCCATACAGCCTACCTTGACCTTGCAAAGGCTTTCGACACAATACCCCACTCGGGTATTGTAGAAAAACTTACCAGCTTAAATGTAAACCCATATGTCACAAGATGGGTTGCAAACTGGCTTAAGGACAGAACCCACAGGGTTAGAGTTGCTGGCGCTATGTCAGACTCCAAGCGGGTCACAAGTGGTGTCCCACAGGGCTCGGTCCTTGGCCCCCTATTGTTCGGCATCTACTTCTCAGAAGTACAGGCCAACATGGGAGGACTTTGGCTGACAAAGTTTGCAGACGACTGCAAACTGGGCGCCATAGTGGAAAGTGCATCGTACACGGATATCCTTCAGAAGGGACTCACGGAAACAGATAGTTGGTGCCAGAGCCATGGCCTGAAGTTAAACGCCAAAAAATGTATAGTCATACCTTTCGGGAAAAACAAGGTAACCCCAAGCTACCATATAGGTGGCAATCCACTAAGCATGGAAGAGGTTATCAGGGACCTGGGGACCCAGGTTGACAGTGGCCTTTCTTTTGACACTCACGTTGCTAAAGTGGTTAGAAAGACCTTCTACATTGCCCACCTGATCATGAAGGGATTCACATCCAGATCTAGTGAGGTCATTGTTCCCCTGTACTCTTCACTTATCAGACCAATGATCGAGTACAATGCCCCATTCGGGATGTATCTCACCCGACATCTGCAGCAATTGGAGAGACCCCAAAAGTTCCTCACCAAAAGGATAAAGGGACTCCAAAATCTGTCATATGCTGCCAGATTGAAGAAACTCCAGCTCTATTCAGTCGCATACCGTCTGTTCAGAGGTGACATGTGCCTGACATACAAGGCCATGTCCAACCCGGAATTAATGGACATGCTCCACCTCAAAAAATCCAAATCCACCAAAACCACTAGGGCAAGTGACTTAAACCTTAGCACGGATATAAATAGGACATGCTGGAGGGATTGATTTATCACTCAGAGACTCCCTATGCTGTGGAATAAAATCCCGGTCCATGTGAGGCAGAGCACCTTGCCAGCTCTGTTCAAGAGAAATCTTGACCTGTGGATGGGAGATCATAGGTTTACCCTGGGAATCATCTCTGTGTCACTGCTGGACAGAGGCACAACAAACTAATGGGTACAGTATTATTTCATATAAGGGGTGGCGTAAGCCACAAAACTTTGGGCTAGGCTTATAAATACCTTAGGGCGCATAGCCTAGTATAAACCTATGAACCTATGAACCTATGAACCACAATAAACAGGACATGCTGTAGGGATAGACTTCTGTCCCAGAGACTTCCTATACTCTGGAATAAGCTATCCATCTATGTCAAGCAAAGTTCTTCATTAGCACTCTTCAAGAAAAATCTTGATGAGTGGATGGGAAATAGGAAATACAACCTGGGGATCACTTCTGTGTCTCTGCTGGACAGTGGCACAGGAAAATAACTTTCCTGGGTGGCATAAGTTGTGGCACCGTGCTGGCTAGGCTTACGTAGGCCCTTGGGCTGATAGCCTAGTACCTACCTATGAACCTATGAACCTATAAGCATTACTCTTAATGTAGAAGAACAAGCAGATAAAATATGCAGTAAACTGCAATGTTGGTATACACAGCACATTAGTAAATGTAAAACCTTATTAGGGCAAATTGATAGTAAGGCATTATGCAAATAGATTACAATATTTGACTGGTATCTCAAAGAAGACCATGTGGTGTATGACAAATGTTTATTGCGTAAATCATATGAAACTGCTTTCTGTGTACAACGTCATAAAAATACAGTGCATGCCATTATTCAAAGGTTAGACTGTACAGACAAAATTTTTAATGGTAAAGAACCAGGAAAAGTTAATATGTTTATATTATATTCAGATGTTGGACAGTTATGTCCTGTCACCACATGTAAAAGGTTTATATTAGAGTTACAACAGTCAAATCAGTCATTGACAGAACCTCTAGTATATCTGGTTACAAATGAATGTAATAAACTTCTAAATGACATACACAATCCCCCTGAATTCACTATCCTTCCATGCAGGACTAGCTTACTGCGGCACGGAAGTGGCCGTTTAGGAACAGGACAGCAGCGTGCCATGCATATCAATAAAGGTGCACTGCCTGAGCTCCTAAATGAACACAGAGCATGTACAAGTGCAGGGAGTGTGTATGAGAGCAGAGCTCTCAGAATATACATGCCCTTGCAATCAAGAACAGCAGTTTAGGAGTAAGAATGAGTGAGAACACTCATAGGTGTTCGTATACCCCCAGCAACATCCTGCAAGTTTACAAGAGCAATAGTTAAAGCATTAAATATAAAGAAGTCTTTTTTTTGTATGAAACAGATTAATTTTACCGTAGGTGCGCAGGTTTGCCCATCACTTAGCTAGGGTTAATGTAGCTTAAATGGCACAAGAGGATAAAAAGCAAGATAAATGCAAATGAACTAATACAGCAATAATGTAGTGGGCAAAGCATTCTCCTTACAAGCAGTCATTCCCAGTTTGAGTCCCACTCCAGTACATTCCATTTCCATGTCAAATCACTTTATGACCAATTTTTTTTGTTGCATAACCTACTAAATAACATATATTTGTGAAATGGAGTACTGCATTAAATGCAGATGTGAGGTGTCATTGTCATAATGTTGTAAAGTCCACAGATAATCACAAGTGCCCCATACAGTATATGTACATAGGAATCAGGGATACAAATGGAAGATAAAATGTGTAATGAATGATAAATCCATACAGTTTCCAAATCCAACACCTTCCCAAGAACCATTTGTCATTACTGTCTAAATTAGTGCGGTGGTAAGCAAGAGTAAGCAGTAGTAAGCAAGAGTAAGCATATTTAAGCAGTAGTAAGTGGGACTAAGCATATTTAAACAGTAGTAAGAGAGTTTAAGCCCATTTGCATGGGGGTAAGCAATGCGCACACAGGTTAAGCAATATTGAAGCTAACTCTCTATAAGCATATTTAACCGAAGGCTAGCATTGCTTACCCTTGCGCAAACCCACGCAAACCCACTTACAATTGCTTAAAAGTGCCTTAGTCACTCTGTATGCAACAGCCGCTGTCCTGGCCAGAAACAAAATAAACAGCTTTTGCAGGTCTTGAATCCAGGACCCTGTACACTATAGTCACAGTAGTTAACCACTAAGCCATCACAGCAGTACATAAAATTGAGGTATCACCAAACAGATCCTCACTATAGGAAAATCAAACAGAACATGTGAAAGGAATCTATATACAGGTTTATGTTGTATAACCTACTACATAACATAAATATGTAAACTGGAGTACTGCAGTAAGCCCAGATGTAAAGTGTCAATGTAATAAAGTGTTGAAATCCTCTAATAAAGCCAAAGCCATAATGAAGCCAATTTTCAGCGGAGGCATGGGGAGAAATGCTCCAGATGCATGTCTTTGAATATAAACTTCTCTTTACATTAAAACTTTGAAAATAAGAAGGAAAATTGCCATAATGGCAGTTTTAGTATTTGTTTTTTGTAATTAGCAGTCTGTCAGTGTTAGGGTTTGCTCCGACTCCAATACTTTAGGTGACAATTTTTGCTAAGTTCAGTGTATAAATGTCTTGCACTTGCGCACTTTTATTTCACAACTTCAGGGCACTGACACTGATTTGGCACCCTGCTAATCACTGGCCATAAGAAGACTTTCTTTTAAATTCCTTTATGCCTTAAGATTTTTTTGGTACTTATGTAGGTATACCTTAGTCTATCGCTTTAAATGCTTCACCCTGGTGTGTATGTATTTATATATGCAGAAGGGAGAATCTCCACAAATAAATCATTACCGGTGCTCACTTAGTAATCTCACTGGCAAGGATGTCTGATCATGTGTGAAGCATCAACAGTAGAATTTTTTCAGTATAGTTTTATGCAGTATACTTAAATGAAAACTTTCTGGCCTTGCTTTTTTATTGTTGCCCATGCACGGAAGTCTGTTGGTCTTGCTTTTTGAAGTTGACTCAATGAACAAAACATGCTGCAGGGATAGGTTTCTGACCCAGAGACTACCCAGACTCTGGAATAGACTGATCATACATGTCAAGCAGAGCACCTCTTTGGTCCTCTTCAAAAGTAACTTTGACATTGGATGGAAGATAGGAAATTCACCCCAGGGATCACGTCAGTCACCCTGCTAGACAGGTGTCCAGGGAAGTAAATACTGTGGGAAGAAATAGCCAGGGAATTGTTATGGCTAGGCTTGTATAGGCCCTAGAGTGGATTGCCTAGTACCAACCTATGAACCTATGAATAAATACAAGGACCCCATACAGTGTACATACACATGAATCATTGATACCAAACACATATATAACATGTAATGAATAATAAATCAATGCCAAAAAGCAAATATAATGCAAATTAAATATTAAGCAATGCTAAGCATTGCACAGCCCAGCTTAGTAGGCGTAAGTAATGTGTAGGCCAGCTGACTCAGTCTGCCCATTGGTATACCCCTTTAAGCAATGCCAACCTTAGGTAAGCAGGTTTGCCAATAGCTTAAAATTTTCTAAACAGTTCAATCATGGCAAAGTGTGAGAAACTGACCTTATTTAAACCCAACAGGCAGGAATACATTTCATAACTGGTTGCAGCTTTCTCCTGTATTCACTATGTCTGGTATGGGAGAGGGTGTGCACTTTCAGGTGCAGTGCTAGGGCATCCAGGAGTCCAGAGCCATGGCAGGACTCATTTTGAAAGACCATGACCAGAGACTGCTGCACCAGTACCAGAGTTCCCAATACAAAGCAAAAGTCTGGGACCATCTCACCTGTGACCTCACCAGTGCCACTGGCATACCCCGAACTGGTGAGAATGTCAGGCATCACTATGTCAACCTAAAGTGGAGAAAGAATCATACCCTACAAGTGTACAGAATTGTCCAGGATGTCCAATTAATCAGCCAATATTTGCCGGCTGTTACCCTGTCACCCTGGTATATCAGTGTGCTAATCTCTGACATGTAGGCAGCATTTAATGTCATATAACTGACTGTCAGACTTGTACATATTTGGAAAATGTCAATGAAAACAAACCTGTTATTGTACAATTCATTAAAGGTTTAAGAGGGCATTAGGTGAAATATGTCCCGGTTCACCTGCATGTGGTCAAGATAAGCCCTGAGTGTGTGCAATAAGAGATGGACAGGTATGTGCTTAACATCAACCTGGAATCTGGGAATATGTGTAGAAACAGTTTGGTAGTATTAACAAACAATACCTCCACAGGTATACCAGGTAAGCAGTGTATACTGCAGGTAAAACTCAGTTCATGTATATAGTTGACATCCATATCACTGTCCAAACTAAAGCAATAGGGTAGTGTAGTAATACATGTAAGATACAGATCACAGCACTGACTAAGAAAGTAATGCAAATTACAGGAACATACTAGTTGTTAATTGGCATCTTCCTCTCCCCCCACCATATCTGCAACAATAAACTAAATATACAACTCAATCGGTACGTCCTGGATTAAATCTACTATTGGGACATATGCCCTGTTGTTTGATAATTATTTAAATTTGTTTCTATGCATGTGCCATGTTGAAATACTCCCACATTGGTGGCATGCTGCCATCAATGTACCTGCATGCTGTTGTAATGACCACTGTGGTTACATATATGCATGTGTTCTGTTTGCTATGCAACTATTTCGTATCTGGTGTTTGGATTAATGGGAATATCTATGCATTCTATTATAGCTAATCCTGGAATGTGTTGAGTGTTGCTAACTCACATATGTTGATAAAATGTTAACACCATAGCACTTTTGGGAAGGCTGGTCCTGGCGTACCCACCTGTCCCACCTCAGCTGGGCATGGCATCAGTCACCAGCACTTCTGGGGCCCAACCTGGGACCTCCTTGTCCATTGGTCCTGCACCACCTTCAAGTGGAATCACCTCAGGGGATGGGGCTCACCTCCCCCCGGAGTGGGCATGGACAGGACACTGTCACCAATCGCCAGGTCTGGGTCATGGTGCATAGCGAGCTCTGCAGGGAGTTTGGAGATCTGCTACACCAGCTTGAGGTCTGTGTGTCACAAATAGAGGACCTGGCCCTACTACTCGGCCCCCAGCACAGCCACCTTCAGGGGTGTGAAGGTGCATCGGTAACTGCTCATGGGTGGGGACCTCATTCCCACTGTTTCCACTAGGGAGGGCTCGTGGGCTTCCGATTTCCAAACACCCCTCCCCATCAAATTGATTACTCAACACATGTGTCATATACCACCCTAATATGCATCTTGTTTGTCCTGTCTGTTAACCTACCCAACCTATCTCCCCAAATATACCTACTATCCATCCCCAACATCCCACTCTCATCTGAAAAAAAAAGGGCAATCTGTTCCCAAAAAAGATCTCACCCCATACATAGCTGTCCATTTCCCACATGTGTCCACTGGACACATGTAATCTGGTCTAATTGGCTCAACAGCATATTATTGTTGTCTTCATCCATCTCTCATGGGTATGAGTGTCTAAATCTATCTCCAAATTCAGTGTATATGCACAGCTGTTGCTGTAGAAGAAATGGGCGGCTATGGACCTTTCCTACACCTTTCCTGCACATCCCTGGCTATTTTCCCTACTGTCTTTCTCTCTTTGTGCCCTTTTCACCACTTTCCAATCAATCCCTTTTCATTTCTTTTAAATAAATTAGCGTGGGGGTAAGCGGGAGTAAGCACTTTTAAGCAGCAGTAAATAGTCTTAAGCTTGTTTGCGATGAGGTAAGCAATACCTACACAGGGTAAGCAATTGAAAATCTAAATCAGTGTAAGAAACTGTAACCTCCATGCAAACACACGCAAACCTGCTTACAGCTGCTTAAAAGTGCCTTGATCACTCTGTATCCAATGGACTTTGTTCTTCCCAGTAACAAAATAAACAGCTTCTGCAAGGCTCGAACCCAGGACCCTACATAGCACAGCCAAAGTGATTTACCACAAAGCCATGTCTGATATAGATAGCCCTGATGTTTTCACAAACATATCATCCAGCACAGTCATTCAACAGTACAGGAAATTAATTTAAACATGTAGATGTGTGTGTGTGTGTGTGTGTGTGTGTGTGTGTGTGTGTGTGTGTGTGTGTGTGTGTGTGTGTGTGTGTGTGGTGTGTGTGTGTGTGTGTGTGTGTGTGTGTGTGTGTGTGTGTGTGTGTGTGTGTGTGTGTGTGTGTGTATTCATATCTAAATAGATATATAAATTTATACACACATATATATATATATATATATATATATATATATATATATATATATATATATTCATATGACTACATATAGATATATATATAGATATATATATATATATATATATATATATATATATATATATATATATATATATATATATATATATATATATATATATATATATATATTTATATATCTATTTAGATATGAATATATGTGAATGTGTAGGTATATAGATATAAAATAAAACATAAATATGTATATGACCACAGGCACACTTAATGGGGGTTAGAGAGCCCAAGCTAAATATGTCTTGTACGTATTGATATCACCCCCCCCCACAGCCAAACAGATCTCCCCTACAATACAGTACCAGCTGTTGCAAGTCCCATAACCAGGACCCAACACAACATGGGCACAAGATGTTAACAGTAATACATCCCGCCTATATGATGTCAGGCTGGTATCAATAACATATCATGCAATACAGTCTGGCTACCATAGGGAATGTACAATTTGGAAGCAATAAACATTACTAAGATACATATATACACACACATACATATATGCAGATGCGCACACACACACACACACACACACATACACAGACACA